>NC_073303.1:202063398-202090898 GCF_027595985.1 Sorex araneus
GCCAGGGATCGAACCCGGGTCGGCCGCATGCAAGGCAAATGCCCTACCTGCTATGCTATCACTCCGGCCCCTCTTTCTCTTTCTTTCTTTCTTTCTTTCTTTCTTTCTCTTTCTTTCTTTCTTTCTTTCTTTCTTTCTTTCTTTCTTTCTTTCTTTCTTTCTTTCTTTCTTTCTTTCTTTCTTTCTTTCTTTCTCCTTCCTTCCCTTTCTTTCTTTCTTTCTTTCTTTCTTTCTTTCTTTCTTTCTTTCTTTCTTTCTTTCTTTCTTTCTTTCTTTCTTTCTTCCTTTCTCTCTCTCTCTTTTGGCTTTTGGGGCCACACCCAGGGATGCTCAGGTGTTACTCCTACTCTACTCTACACTCAGGAATCACTCCTGGCGGTGCTTAGGGGACCATATGGGGTACCGAGGGTCAAGCCTGGCTTGGCCGTGTGCAAGGCAAATGCCCTCCCTGCTGTGCTATCGCTCTGGCCCTTCCATGGTTATTCTTAATCTCTCCATCCCCTAATGCCTTCTAGGAAAGTTAATTCCAGGTACATGTTTGAAACACGGAAAACTGCTGATGGTGACTATGGACCCCTTTGAGTTTGGAAGGAGCTCCTGGCCGGGTCGGGAGAAGCCGCCCTTACCTGTGAGCTGGGAGAGTTTGGAAGCAGAGTATTCCTTCTCCTTTGGGTACTGTGTCCCAGCCTGCCAATAATTCCTACTGAGAGTTGATTCTGAGCGCTCAGAGATAAAGTCTTCCGAGAGGTCCCAGTGGGAAGGGAAGCTTCTGCAGCAGCTCGGGCATCTATTGCAGTCAGCACCCTCAGCGGAGGGACTGCTGGCCCTGAGGAAGTCACCCGGCTCCTGGCTTGGCTCGCGTCCTGCCGACCTCCGAGTTTTTCCTACTACCAAACTGGGGAAATGTTCATCTACGCTTGTTTCTGCCTTGTCAGCGAAAGACATAGTAACCGACCTAGTAGAGAGAAAGCGGTTTGGTTTGGTTTTCTAGGTTGAACAGCTACTGGCAGGAGAATGAAACTGTACTTGACTGTACTTAACTCTCGGGGAACCAGCAGGAGGGTGAAGCGATACGTCACCTAGAAACCTTTTCTGGGCAAAGCCTGGTGTTTCTAGGGGCCAGAGCGGTAGCCCAGCGGGGAGGGCATTTGCCTTGCGTGCGGCCAACCCAGGTTCGATCCCTGGCATCCCATATAGTCCCCTGAGCACCACCAGGGGTAATTCCTGAGTGCAGAGCCAGGAGCAACCCCTGTGCATCACTGGGTGTGACCCAAAAAGAAAAAAAAAAAGGTTGGTGTTTCTATTGCTGTTGCATAAAACATGGGACTCCTGCAGCCAAATGCTCCCTACTGCTCACAGGTGATCTAAGGCTCTTAGGTGTAACCGCAGCGACAGCAGCTTCAGAGGGAGGCTCCGAGGGCTGTGGCACTCGCTCTGCACTGAGCGGGCTGTAGTCCTGAGCACTGCTGAGTGCCGCACCCCGCCCCTAGCCCCGATCCAAAGACAGACGAGAAGAAGGGCTGAAGAGACAGCTCAGAGGGTAAAGCTCTTGCCTTGCATGTGACTAGCCTGGAACCCCTTAGGGTTCCCCCGAGTGTGCCAGGAATGATCCCTGAGTGCAGAGCCAAGAGTGACTCCAGAGCGTCACCAAGTGTGGCTCAAAAGCAAAAAAAAAAAAAAAGGGGGGGGGAAGAAAGACAAAAAGAAAAAAAATCAATTTATTCTATTCTGTAAGGGCCTTTTGCCTCCATCAGAACGGCAGTCAGCGGCAGTTCTGGGTGGTTAAAGACAGCCACAGACAAGTCCAGACCTACTGGCGGAGAGACACACACGTTTATTCATCACTGGGTCACCTGCTCCTGAGATCAAACACAGAATTAGGGCAGTTGTGCACTAGTTCTCTTGTGTCAACTTTTGTTTTAGAGTTAAGAGCAATAACGGGTTCCTGTGATGTTAGCCTGACCCACAATTATGAGTATTTTATATCTGAGTCCACGGAGACCCCCAGAGCACAGTCGCTACCCTCCTGATGGCATCCTGCCTACGCATGTGGGCAGGGGAGGAGGCCGGGAAAGACCCGCTTATTGAGGGCCTCCGAGATGGGTCAGGAGGGGGAGCGCTTGCCTGCTGCCGTCCACGGCTCACCCCTCGTTAGCTTTCTGGCACCACACAGGGTCCCCAGGCCCTGCCAGGGTCACTCCTGAGCACAGAGTCAGGATGGCCCTGGGCACCAGCAGGCATGGCCAACGCCCCCTGCCCCCAACCCAACCAAACTTGCTAATTTGCACGGAAAAACCATCCAGGGGGAAAATAGTTTGGAAGAAAATCCACTAATGAAAAATGAACTTTTGTTGTGTTCTGGCTATACTTTAAATTACCCCCAAAAAATAACCTTTTAGGGACAGGCAGATAGGATAGCACATAGGGCACTTGCCTTGCACAAGGCTGACCTGAGCTGACCCCAGGTGCTGCGTCTTGTTCCTGAGCCCTACCAGGAGTAATTTCCGAGGACAGAGTCAGGAGGAAGCCCTGAGCACTGTTGGATGAGGCTGGCCCCCCCAAAGAAATAAACTTTTATAAGCAATGGAACATAAAAGCTAAGATGGCCAGGTGGGCGAGGGGGGTGATGGGAGGGAACCTGGGGACACTGGTGCTGGGAAATGTACCCTGGTGGAGGGACGGGTGTGGGAACCCTGTATGACCGAAACCTAAGCATGAACATCTTTATAGGGGTCTGAATCTCACAGTGGTTCAATAAAAAATTTTTCAAAAGAAAACTAGAATAAAAACTTCAGGCACACAAAGTGAAAATAAAATAAAAAGTGAAAAATAAAAGCTACGATGGTCTATTTTAAATATTCAGTGTGGAAAAACAAAATCTCATTTGGGAGCTAAACAGCAGTAAAGCAGACGACAGAAATATGTTTTAAAAGATGGGGACAGACCTGGGGCTCCTCGTTACAGGATATAGGCCTAGAGTCAGTCACTGGAACTCTGGTAACCAAGAACATGACAGGAAAACCAGCTTAGTCTGGTCCTCCAAGGATTTCTGCATCTCTGACTTTGGGGGAGTTTGATAAAATGAAGCGTAATTTAAAATCACTTTGGGGGCAAGAGACTTCGTACAGTGGGTGGGGCTCTTGCCTTGCGTGTGGATGACCCAAGTTTGATTCCTGGCACCCCAAAGTCCTCCTTCCCAGCACCACCAATGTGATCCTCCTTGAGTGCAGAGCCAGGAGAAACCCCTGAGCCCCACTGGGTGTGACTCAAAAAACAAAGAAGATATAAATAAAAAATAAAAAGCACTTTGGGGCTGGAGTGATAGTATAGCAGGTGGGCGCACACGTAGCCCACCAGGGTTTGATCCCACTAGCCCCTATGGTCCCTCTAGCCTGCCAGGAGCAACCGCTGAGCACTGCTGGGGTGACCCAAAAACCAAATAAATAATCACATTTTTTTTTGCTTTTTTTTTGGGGGGGTCACACCCGGCAATGCACAGGGGTTACTCCTGGCTCATGCACTCAGGAATTACTCCTGGCGGTGCTCAGGGGACCATATGGGATGCTGGGAATCAAACCCAGGTCCACCGCGTGCAAGGCAAACGCCTTACCCGCTGTGCTATCGCTCCAGCCCCTAAATAAACACATTTTAAACATCTCTTTGGTGTAGGTTTTTATGGACAGCTCAGGACCCCCGTGAGAGATCCCCCAAGGCCACTTGCACGGCTTCTTCAGGCTCCGGATGCTCAAACGGCCTCTCAGCCCTGCAGTGAGGACCTTTGCTTGGCCCATTGGAAGGAGAGGCCGCCCCGTGCCGTGGTGCTCAGTGCTTGGGAGACACAGGGCAGTGCTCGGGGCTGAGCCAGCCGCCTTGAGCTGTGTGCGAGCCCCCCGCACTCCCGACGGATCCGTGAGCCCGGGGTAGGCAGAAGCCTCTGAGTGAGGCGGGCTGCGTGAGGGCGCGTCTCGTGCTGGGCTCCCCCTGCTCTGCGGCACCCTCCAGCTGACGCCCTGGGCCTCACCTGCTCATGTCCGACACAGGGGTCCAAGGAGCCTCCCTGTCTGAAGTGGGACTTTTTCGTGCGGGGCGTTTTGGGCCACACCCAGCAGTGCTCAGGGCTTGCTCCTGGTTCTGTGCTCAGGGCTCACTTCTGGCAGGCTCGGGGACCCTATGGGATGCCTGGGATTGAACCAGGTCAACTACATGCAAGGCAAAGGCTCTACCCACTGTACTATCGGCCCAGCCCCATGAACTGAGTCTTTCTCTTTCTTTCTTTCTTTCTTTCTTTCTTTCTTTCTTTCTTTCTTTCTTTCTTTCTTTCTTTCTTTCTTTCTTTCTTTCTTTCTTTCTTTCTCCCTCTTTCTCTCTCTCTCTTTCTTTCTTTGTTTTCTTTCCTTTCTTTCTTTCTTTCTTTCTTTCTTTCTTTCTTTCTTTCTTTCTTTCTTTCTTCCTTCCTTTCTTTCTCTCTCTCTCTTTCTTTCTTTCTTCTTTCTCCTCTCTTCCTCTCTTTCTCTTTCCTCTTCTCTTTTTCTTCCTTTCTTTTTTTTTTTTTTTGGGTGGATGAACACAGCTGGCGTTACTCAGGGCTTACTCCTGGCTCTGCACTCAGGAGTCACTCCTGGTGGGGCTCAGGGACCCTGTGGGATGCCGGGGACTGAGCCCAGGTCAGCCATGTGCAAGGCAAGCACACATCTGGGCCCATCCTGCCTCTTTCTTGGGCCATGTCCTGTGTCTGCCTGTGTGGGGACCCTTTAGGTCCCATTTGAGGGTGCCTGCTGTTTCTGACAGGCTCCTTGTGGGCTGATCCCCCCGCCAGGGGACTAAGGCCTAGGAAGAGTTTTCTCCTCTCCCACCTTGGAGCCTCCGTGAGTCAGCATGGAAGGACAGGGGTGCCAACTCAAGAGTTCCTTGGGCGACAGTCCCACACCTGCCCAAGTGGGACCCAGCCTGTCCCTTATAAGTCTCATGACCATCAACAGCGGGTCGAGCTTCTTGGGCTGCCAGCGGGGGCTATGAGACGGCAGGTGACCTGTGCCGGTGTCACACAGGAAACAGGCCCGGCCGGAGCAGGTCAGGTGCACACCCGGGGCTGGGAGGGAGCCTGGAGGCCCCCCGCCCACCCACCGAGAGCGAGCCGGGCTCTGCCGAGTCTCCTGACTCTCTCTGCGATATGCTGCCAGGGACAAGTGTGCGCCTGACCCCAGGACTCTGGAAACAACCCGGACGGGATGCGGAGAGCAGCGGAGTTTCCTTCCTGTTGGCGGAACTCTGCCACCTAGCCACTATTTAATTAATCTGGGGGGCCTCACCCTGCAGTGCTCAGGACCACACCAGGCTCTGGTCTCTGGCGGTGCTGGGGCCCAGGTGCAGTGCTGGGATCGGAACTGTGCGAACCATTTTGCAGCTGAGGACGGGTGCCGTGGCCCCTGTACTCCCCCTCGGCCCCACTGAGTTCCTTATTGCCGCCAATGATCTACGGCTGTGTTACTAGTTTGCTTTTGACACATTTCTAGCACATTCTACACTGGTTATTGTTACAACGTGGCGTGTCCATAGAAACTTCTGCCTCTGTCTTAGAATAGGCAAAATACCTAAGAATAAAAAACAACAACAACAACCCATAAACCAAAACCCTGGCATTTCGATGAAACCTTCAAATGCTGACTTGGGGAGACTGACAAGGCGTGGAAGTCGTCACAGCTGCTTTCCACGGCGTGATTTTCTTCCTGAATAGTATGTCCACCACTTGGCAAAGCCGGCCTAGGACCCGGTGACCCAGACTGTCATTAGAACTTGGACCACTGGGTCACTGAGACAGCCTTTTAGGTACACTTGCGTCACCTACAGCCATTTTAAGAAGACAGGTTCCTAAGCCACAAAGATGTGTCTTTTTTTTTACTTTCCAGAAATTGATTTTTATTATTCTGTTGATTTCCCCCATTTGCCCCGTGAGTGAAATCAAACAGCTCGTCCGGGTTCACGGCTGTAGGGAGCCATTTTACAAGCCCGGCTCTTATCCTCTAGTCAAGTGGAGGCTTACTTGGGATTCCTGTAACAAGGTCACCACTGCTGACCTTACTGATCTTATCAGTTCGCCATTCCTCTCTCACTAGCCAATGCCCATGCCTGATCTGCATTTTACTATTGTTCCTATGGGGGTCCAAGCATGCATACCGCCCCCTCCCACCAAGAGGTATAAGTATTGTAACTGCTGTGAATAAATTCTTTTTTTTTTCCTCTCCTCCTCCTTCTGGCTCTGCGTCACTTCATTCGGTTGCGTCCCCTCCTTAGCCCCACGAAAGGTCCTCCCTGCGGGACAGGATGATGCCCGCAGGGGGGACCCCACATCTGGCGCCCAACGTGGGGAAGGCTTGAATCCCTTTGTCCTGTGTTTTCATTTCTGTCGAGTTGCAGAAACTACCTCCCAGTGAAGACAGTCACTGGTGGAAGGTCGAATCCCTTTGTCCTGTGTTTTCATTTCTGTCGATTGGCAGAAACAGCCTACCAGTGAAGCAGTCACTGGTGGAAGGCTTGAACCCCTTTGTCCTGTGTTTTCATTTCTGTCGAGTTGGCAGAAACTACCTCCCAGTGAAGACAGTCACTGGTGGAAGGTCGAATCCCTTTGTCCTGTGTTTTCATTTCTGTCGATTGGCAGAAACAGCCTACCAGTGAAGCAGTCACTGGTGGAAGGCTTGAACCCCTTTGTCCTGTGTTTTCATTTCTGTCGAGTTGGCAAACAGCCTACCAGTGACCCTTTCCTTTCTGTACTTTCATTTCTGTTAAGTTAACAGAAACAGCCTACCAGTGAAGATAGTCACTGGTGGAAGGCTTGAATCCCTTTGTCCTGTGTTTTCATTTCTGTCGAGTTGGCAGAAACAGCCTACCAGTGAAGATGATGCCCGCAGGGAGGACCCCACACACGGCCCATCTCGCCCGTCCATGCAGCTGGGAGGGCAGAGCTTCATTTCTCCAAGCTTGGCGCTGCTGGGCCCACAGAGAATTGTTTTGGAGATAAAGACACCCGGTGGTTTCCATTCCATTTCTTTTTCCATTTTTTGGGTCACACCCAGGATGCTCAGGGGTCACTCCTGGCTCTGCACTCAGGAATTACTCCTGGCGGTGCTCAGGGGACCCTATGGGATGCTGGGGATCGAAGCCGGGTCAGCCACGTGCAAGGCAAACGCCCTCCCCGCTGTGCTATTGCTCCAGCCCTACCGTTCCATTTCTTGAGACGACCATCTTTCCCCATGCTGGCCGTGCGGCTGATTGCCCACAGAAGTCTTCATCCTCGCTTTTCTTCTTTTTTTGTGGGTGGGGGGATTTGCTTGTTTTGGGGCGGTGCTCAGGACTTCCTCCTGTTCCAGGGCACTCCTGGATGTGCCCTGGGGGCCATCTGTGGTGCTGGGGACCAAGCCAGGGTTGACCCCTGTACCATCTCTCCTCTAGCATCACACTGGAACTTCATTCTTTTTTTTAATTTTTTTTTTCTTTTTGGGTCATACCAGGCAATGCTCACCACTCCTGGATTTGCACTTAGGAATTACTCCTGGTGGTGCTCGGGGGACCTTCTGGGATTCTGGGAATCGAGCCCCGGTCAGCCGCACACAAGGCAAACGCCCTCCCCGCTGTGTTATTGCCCCATGAACTTCACTCTTTTGGCTACTGCAGTTTTGTAACTCAGTGGATGGAAGGGAGGTTTGCCTAGTACCACTGAGTGGCTCTTCCTTTCCTAGGTTGTTCTGGCTACTGTAGGTCCTTCGAGTTTCCACAGGGATTTCAGAAATGAGTTTGTTCCTTCCTACAGCAAGTGCCTCAGGGGGCTGACTGGGATGGGGCTGAGACTGTGGATAGACTCAGGGGAACAAGCACTGCACACATTAAACATATACATTTGTTTTGGTTTTAGGGTCACATTCAGGACTTACTCCTGGCTCTGTGCTCAGGGTTCACCCCTGACAGTGCTCAGGGACCTATGGAATGCCTGTGATCGAACCCAGGCCAGCGCATGCAAGGCAAACTCCCTCCCAGCTGTACTACTGGTGCCCTGGACACTTTCTAACGGACCGTGAGGCCCGGATTGGCCACGGCACCCCGGGCTGCGGTACGTAGCTTCTCCCAGCAAAGTCTCCGAGTCTCTGACACACTGCTCCCTGACACGGCATTTATACTCTAAGTGGCGTTATCTTCTACTTTCCACTGCTGCCTCTGCTATTAGCCGACAGAAATACGCTTGATGATGTTTCCGTCCATCCTGCAGCCTGGGGCCTTGCCAGCAAACTCACCGACGGGCCCAGGAGCCCCCCCCACCCCCGCGCATCCCCTGTGCCACGTAACGGCCATGTCATCTGTAGAGAGCCATACCAGGCAGTGTTCAGGGCTGACTCCTGGCTCTGCACTCAGGAGTCACTGCTGCCGGTGCTCAGGGGACCGTATGGGATGCGGGGATCGAGCCTGGGTTGGCTGCATGCGAGGCCCGCGCCCTCCCCACTGTGCTCTCCTGGCCTCAAGAGTTTTCTTTCTGATGTGGACCACACCATTTCTTCCTCTGGCCCGAGTGTGCTGGCCAGCTGGCACAGTCGCAGGACAGTGCAGTTGCAGGGGGGTGGGGGGTGGAGGGGGATGTGGTTGTTCAGGGACTGAGAAAGAGACCCTCTCGCTTCTTGCCAGCGCTGCCTCGGGGCCTTGACCGGGGCGAGGAGTTGCGGGCTGGGCCTTGTCTGTCTGGTGAAGACAGAGGCCACTGAGAGGGGGACGGAGAGCGGTTAGAAGGAAGGGGAGGGGGAGACACGATGACCCTCCTCAAACCGCCCGGCCACCAAATGACTCCAGATCTACAGCTCCTGGGCCAAGCACCAACCACCTCCCAAGCTGGCAGTGCTGGAGCTAGAGTGGCAGTGCAGGGAGGCGCTCTGCGGGCGGCCGACCGGGCTTGACGCCCAGCACCCCGCATCCCATAGGGTGCCCGGAGCAGACCCAGGATGACTCCCGTGTGGACGGCCAGGAGTAACCCCTGGGTGTGGCCAGGTGTGGCCCCCTCCCCACCAAATAAAAGGAACGGGAAAGCAAGGAAACGGGGCCGTGTTTCAGCGGCTCCAGCTCAGGGCGTCTGGAGAAGCCCCTCCCGCCAGGCTGGGGCCCTGGGCTCCGGCAAACACTGCTGCCACCCCCCGTCCTGCTCCCTGGGACCCAGTCTGTACAGAGCGCCCTCAGGACGGGGGCCGGGAGGGGCCGAGAGACCAGTGGCGGGGTGGACGGCGACCTGGCGGCAGAGGCAGCACTCACTGCTGCTTGCTGGTGAGTCGGGACGGCGCGTGCAGGTCCGTCCACCCCGCGGGGAGCAGGCCCAGGGTGCAGGTCCGTCCACCCCGCGGAGCAGGCCCAGGGTGCAGTTCTGTCCACCCCGTGGGGAGCAGGGCTGAGTGTAGTTCCGTCCACCCCGCGGGGAAGCCAGCGAGGTCGCCACATGCCCTCCTTTCCCCACGCCTGGTGAGGACAGTGGAGTGTGCCAAGGCCCCGTGACGCAGCAGGGCGCTAACCTCTGAGCCGGGGCTCGGCCTTCTGCCCTGGGGTTCCCCGCATCTCTCAAGGCCCCTCGCTGGGCCTCGGTGCCTGCTGTCCATGCCCTTGTGGGACTCAGGTGAGGTTGTTAGGAGGCTGTGCCTCCTTCTTGTCATGCTCACAGGAGCCAGCTGCTGTGCTGTGAGTTGGTCCAAGGCAAAGGACACGTGTCAGGAAACTGAGGGTTCCTGAGGCTTTTTTGGGGGGGGCTCACACCTGGTGATGCTCAGGGGTCACTCCTGGCTCTGCACTCAGGAATTACTACTGGTGGTTCTCAGGGGACCCTATGGGATGCTGGGAATCGAACCTGGGTCAGCCTCATGCAAGGCAAATGTGCTATCGCTCCCCCGCTGTGCTATCGCTCCAGCCCCCAGGTGGCGCCCGAGGAGGAGTGGACAAGTGGCCTCCCCAGGTGAGCTGTGAGATGGGAGGGAACAGCAGCCCCTGGGGGCTTGCTGACGTCACCCCTCCCTCTAGGGGCCTGCTGGGCCCCAGCTCTGAGTCCACAGGGGCAGCAGTGTCGCCGCTGTGTTACTGCAGTGTACTCTCCCTGCAAAACCACGTGCCTGAGCGCCACGGCTGGCACAGCCATAGCGATCTTGCAGAAAACACGGGAGGCAGGATTCTCTGATCAACAGCTTGGCTCTCTTTGGCTAAAAGAAACTGTCTCGGGCTTTTTCTTACTTGATTTGGAGAATAATCTATATGGTGCATATTTTCTCCTTCTAATCTGCTAATTTTCACTGTAGCTGAATCAAACCAGTTTTTGGGCGGTGACCAGCCAGACTGTTAAGCTGTGAATGCTGGGGGTGATTTGTCGGCAAGCAGAGGTGACAAACAGGCAGCTGCACCTTACCAGGGTGCTTATGCTTCCAAAAGCATGACCCCACCGTCCCATAAATCACACTCACCAAAGAGACTGAGCGTTTGCCCAGGACCCCAGGACTGGCCTAAAATCTCTACCTCTCTAGCCTAAATGTGGGCACAGAGCCAGGAGCAAGCCCTAGGCACCACTGAGTGTGGCCCCCAAACCAAACACCAAGCCAAAACAAAGTATTCCAATAAGAAATTGGATCCAGCTGATGTTTTTCTGCCTGCCTGAGGACAAGAAATCCCTTTCTCGTGTACATAATGATGGTAGAAGTCAGAATGCTCAAGATGGACATCTGACTCAGCCTGAATGGCACTTGTTTGTTCTGGTTTGACATCAAGAGAGACAAAAAAAAAAAATCAACACCTGATGCGAAGGTTCTGGACGCAAGGAAGGCCTACCTGCGGTGGGGTCAGCTGCGGAGGTTCTGGACGCAAGGGAGGCCTACCTGCAGCCGGGTCAGCTTTCCCTAAGGGCATGTGATGGCCAGCTGTGCTCCGAGCAGGGGGTTCCTCCCACTGTTGGATTTATGAGGTCTCCAGGGTTGGATTTTTGGACATGCTTTGATCTCTTTTTAAGGAAAGAATATATTGCAAACACCTAGAATGATAACGCAAAGGAAAACTGGTAAGCTCGAATCCCTTAAAATGTTTACATATGAAGTATCTATGAAGTAAAAGGTTCGGAGCCAGTCTTAATTTACATACGCTCATTAGCATATGGGTTGCAGTGTACTTCACAGAGAAAGGCCTTTTCTTTTCTAGTAAAGGGAATCAGCTATTGGCAGTTGACCAGAATTTTTATTTTGTTTCCTGGTCACATAACAAATCTCACAATGGAGACGTTACTGGTGCCTGCTCGTTACAGGTGCCCGCTTGAACAAATCGCTGATCGGGACGACAGTGCTACAGTGCTACACACCCGGCAGTGCTCAGGGCTTACTTCTGGCCGGGCTTGGGGTACCGTATGTAGTGCCGGGAATTAAATCTGGGTCAGTTGTGTGCAAGCCAGCATCCTGCCCACCACGCTGCCTCTCCAGCCCCTCAGTGAGCTGAGTTCTACGGAAAGGTAGAAGTTTGATTAGGATTGTCTGTGATGGGCCCTCCATGCTCAGGAAAGTTCCTGGGAAAAGGTGTGTAGTGCTTGCTTTGGTGGCCCAAACACTAAAGCTGGAAGAGAATGTGTTTAGTCAAGCTTGTTAAATATTTCAAGGTCAGGGCTGGAGAGGTAGTAGGCAGGGCATTTGCCTTACAAACTCGTGACTTGGGTTTGACCCCCGGCACTGCGTATGGTCCCTGAGCCCTGCCAGAAGTGACCCTGAGTGCAGCCAGGAGAAAGCCATGGACATCACTGGGTGTGGGCCCAGCACTAAGCAAAAAAATGAATTAACGTTCAGGTTGTTTGTCTGCTCCCTTAGCTCCTGTCTCTAGAAACTTCTCATGAGCGATGACCCGACTCAACATGCTCCAAATGAAGACTCTCCCCATGCGGACCATCTCTGTGAGACTACGGTCCCTCCTCCTGATTGCGAGGTGCTGACTTCTACTGCCGTGGGGTCTAAGAGAGCGATGCCTACAGCACCCCTGCCAACATAACTCTCGCACACCAGCCAGTGAAATTAGATAAAAGCAAGAATAGGGGGATAGGGCAGTCCTACACTAAGTTCCCTCCTGGCTGGGAACTTTCTCTCTTTTTCCCTTCTACTTTCCAATAAACTTCATAAAAAAAGAAAGATGAACAAAGATGGGATAATAATGTCAGCAGAGAAGAAATAAGTTCTGAGTATATATACACTAGGAAAAAACCCATAAAACACAATAAATAAGGATAAATATATAACATATTTCTAAATAATATAAAAATAAATATTTTCTCTATGTACATTTAAATCACTTAGAAAATAGAGGAAAATATTCTAACAGTCCCCACATTGAAACATCTGTTGAAAGTCCAACATAACATGAAGAAAAAAATTTAAACTACTGAGTTAAAGACTTATATAAATGGAAAGACATGCTGTGTGCTTACATAAGAGGGTCAGACGATGAAGATGCTAAAGCCCCAAATCTAATCACAGCATTCCCAATAAAAACCCAAGTGATTTAAAAAATTTATTTTATTGAATCACCATGAGATAGACTATCACAGAACTATGAATGCTTTGGTTTCAGTCATACAACGTTCCGACACCCATCCCTCCACCAGTGCACATTTCCGAGCCCCAACCCCAATGCCCCATTTTCTTCCCACCACCCCCTCCCTGCTTGCCTCTGCGGCACGCACCTTTCCTCCCACCCTCCCTCTCTCTCTCTCTCTCTTTCTCTCTCTCTCTTTCTCATTTTCTCCTTTTGTGCATTATGGTCTGCAACACAGGTACAAGAGGTCACTGTGTTTGTTCAGGCTGCGCAGTATTTTCACTGGGAAGGTACAGTGGGAGTAGCTTTATTTCACTAAGTAGTGGCTTTGGGCCACTAAGAATGGGCGTGACTGCTGGGGCCTCCAGGAGTACAGGGTGGGGGAGATAGCCCATGCTGCTGACTCTGAGGAAGCCTGGAGATTTCAGTCACAAAACCCGCATACCCGACTTTTCGGCAGGTATGTGTTTTGGTGAGGTCCATCCCGAGACAGTGGAGTCTGCCCAGGGGCATGGCGGTGGTTCTGGGTCGTGGGAGCAAGTGGCTGCTGGGGACTCTGTCCGGGCAGACCTGGCCCCTCTGAGGTGACGCAGTCTGCTCAGCCTTGCTCGGGTCTCTTTCGAGCTTTATTTATGGGTCTCTGAAGCAAGGCCAACCATAGGGCTCGTGTTGCCAAGCCGGAGTGGTTTGTGGGCGTGACTCCCACGCACCTCACTTTTGGCCTTTACTTTCTCGGGAAACTTGGTCCTGAGTTATTGGAGTCTGGTCAGAGGCACAGCCGCGATTTGGGGTATGGGGAAGCCTGAAGGCCCCCCCAGGCTGCTGATGCCCTCTCCCCATGCTGCTTGCTGGCAGCACCGTGCGCCCTGGACCCCCGTGGTGACGGCAGCAGTGCCCTGGCAGGGACCGGGACTGGGATCAGGGCTGCTACTAGTCATGGCTCAGGCGCTCGGGGGGGGGGGGGGGCGGGGGGCAAAGCCAGAACCTGACCATGGGACCCCCAGCCGCATCCTGGGTCTCCAGACAGCTGCCACTCAGGGAGGTTCCCTCCGTGCGATGCTGCGGGTGGCTCGGGCTGCTCAGGAGAGAAACAGCTGGCAGTGGGTCTCTGGGGCATAGGGGGGAAGCTGGGGCACCAGCTCAGCTCAGAGGCCCTGCCCTCTTCAGACAGGTTAACACTCTGCTGCCGCCCATAGCGCCGAGAGCTGTGGGGGCTCTGCCTGTGGCGGCCACACTGCTGCCGTCCTCGCGAGCCCCACTCCGGGCTGGCGCTCCCTGTCAGCAACTGGGATGGCTCCGCCCCATCGGCCTCCCTGAGAGAGCAGAGACACAGAGTCTGGGGCTGAGAGTGAGGTGAGTGGACGGGGCGAGAGAGGGCGAGGAGTAGGAGCAGAGGGACTCCACAAAGCCTGCAAGGACCTTCTGTGCAGGGCACCCCAGTCCCTTTCGTTATGCAAAGTGACAGCAGTCTTCACCAGGTCTGGGAGTAGCGCCTAGACACTGCAAGTCGGGGAGCGGGATGTGTGTGTGTGTGTGGTGTGGTGTGGTGTGTGTGTGTGTGTGTTTACGCAGCTGACCACAGGCCAAGTGCGCATCTGCATGCTGAAAACCAGCCTCCACTCCTGTCATTCTGGAGATGAACAACGTGGACACACCACTGAGGAAAGGAACGTGTCTGAGCGCCTGACCTGGCCACCATATGGGGACAAGCATCCTTTGTTCATGTTTTAAACTCCTTTGCAGTTATTATGATCAATTATGGTCACACTGTTTCAGCCAGTTCTTTAATATTTTTTTGATATCTTTTTTTGCATTTTGGTCACACCCGGCGATGCACAGGGGTTACTCCTGGCTCTGCACTCAGAAATAACTCCTGGCGGTGCTCGGGGACCATATGGGATGCTGGGGATTGAACCCAGGTCGGCCGTGTGCAAGGCAAACGCCCTCCCCGCTGTGCTATCGCTCCAGCCCTAGTTCTTTAATTTTTAAGTGATGCAAGAGAGTTTTTATTGAATAAGACTGAGACATGAGGGGAGAGAAAGGAACATGTGCTCAAGGGAGAACACGGGCTTCTCCGAAGCAGAAGGGAGGACATGTGTGGTGGAGACGGGCCGGGCCTGAAGGAGCGAGCCCTGTTTGGCGTCCTAACTTCTGAGAGATGAACTGCAACCGTCTGAATGTGAACTTCATTACGACAGATGTGGATGTCTATGTAATGGAATTTCCTGCGTCCAGGCCAGAAATCCTTATACAAGTCAGATCCATTTAGCTTCCCCTCCTGTGCTGTTGATTCCAGTCTCACTGTGGGTTTGATTCCCACCAGAATTTTCTATGGAAACAGAAGACCAGTCCTCACGCGCCTTTTGACCCTCTGGCACATGAGAACATTCATCTCACCCACTCTTAGCCCCGAGCTCCTGCCATGAGCTGGGAACTGTGCAGCGTTGTTGGTGGGAGGCATAAGGTAATAAAATAAAGAATGCTCAAACTGTTATGTTGGTGGGGGGGGGTGCTTTGTTATTTGGTGGGGTGTGTGTCTGTGTGCTTTGATGTTAGTAATGAAATAATCACAAATTGATGGCTTTGTGTGTTTTAGAAAAAAAGAGATCAACTCTGGAGGGCCCAGGACAAACCAGCCTGGTGTAGACAGTGAGCTGGCATCTCTGCATAGACTTGCCATCTGGACTGTTAGGCAGGGTGGAGGTGTGAGTGCCGGGCGGGACGGAGAGCAGAGCTGAGGGGACAGTGCAAGAGGCTCCCGGTGGTTCTGTGGAGGTAGGTACGGAGCCCAGGTCAGGGCCTGTTCTGACTTGGCCCATTAATGCACAGAGTGAAAGGGGGTGCGGAAGGCTGGAGGGGGGGCACAGATCTGCCATCTGAGGGGCTACTCCAGCCTGCAGTGTGGAGAAAGGCCAGAAGAGGATTTTAGGGGCCGGGGGAAAGTGGTAGCAGCTTGGAAGAAGGGAGCAGAGGTGTGAGTGAGATTCGAGGGGTCGGCGGGGGTTGGTGGGGGGCTGGAGACTGCTCTCATGAAGGAGTCCACTACAGGAAGCAGCACCCCTCGGCAAGCTAGGCACGTAGTGGAGCCCAGGAAAGAAGGCCCGGCCAGCAGCTGGAGAGAGGATGGCGGGCAAGGTGCTTGCCCTGCACACAGCCAACCCGGGCTCAGTCCCACGTGGTCCCCCGGTCACCACCAGAAGTGATTCCTGAGTGCAGAGCCGAGAGTAACCCATGAGCATTGCTGGGTCCGGCCCCAAAAGTAAAACAAGAACCACAGCCGAGAAAATCAGTGAAGATCGAACAGGGGGTCATGAGGGGAAGACGGAGCGCTGAAAGCAAAACCTGTGGTTTGTGACGAGCGGTGGTGGGGGTTGACAGGGGGAAGAAATGATGGGAAAAGTGGGCGCCCAAAGACAGTACGGTGGGCAGGACGCTTACCTTGCACATGCACAACCTAGGTTTGATCCCTGGTGCCCCATACGGGGCCCTGGGTGCCACCAGGACTGATCCCTGAGTTAGAGCCAGGAGGACGCTCTGACCACCACTGGGTGTGGACCCTCCAAAAGAAAAGGTGGGGGGCAGACACTGGTAAGATTGCCATGTAGGCCGTGGGAGATGCAGAAAGTTCCCCTGTGCCAGGGAGCTATAAAACGCGTAGAAAGTCGACCACTGGCACTCTGAGACCTGAGCCAGCTGCAGCGATGCCACCATGGGGTTCTGGCCAGAGGGGCTTCCTGCAGTGGGGCTCGAGGCTGGGAAGAGGCAGATTTGGAGGTCACCAACCGCCCTAAGGCTCCGCACTGTGACTGGTGGCCCAGGGCAGTGCCACAGAGCCCACTAGCAGAGCAGTCGCCAGGGTGAGCGTTTGCTTCCACCCTAATCTCTTTTGTTTTGGGCCACACTGGGTGATGCTCAGGGGTTACTCGGGGCTCAGCACTCAGGAAGTACTCCTGGCCGTGCTCCGGGGACCATCTGGGATGCCAGGGATGGAACCTGGATTGGCTGTGAGCAGGGCAAATGCCCCCCTGCTGTAACTATGGCTCGAACCCTGCATCTGTCCCATAAAAAAAGAGGTCGTGACAGGCTAGGGAATAAGCAGTCTAAATCCCTTCACTTCTTTTTCTCTTTTAAGGTGGTTCTGGATTTCTTTCCTAGCCCCCTCCTCCCTCCCTTATTTTGTTTGGGGCCACACCCTGTGGCACTCAGGGAATCACTCCTGGCGGGGCCTGGAGGACCCTATGCAGCACGGGGAAGTGAGCCCAGAGGCTGGCCTCCACCCTGAACTATATCCCTGGCTCTAGCAGTTTCGACGGGGCCAGCCCTATTTTCACCCAAGGCTGCCAAGGGATCTAGTGTTCCATTCTGAGGCTCTTGGCGAGGTGCCCGGGCAAAGCGGGCCCCTTGTTTTATTTTTTTTTAGCCTTTTGGGTCGACTTGGCGATGCTCAGGGGGTTATCCTGGCTCTGCACTCAGGAATCCCCTCTGGAGGTGCTGGGGGGACCCAACCCTGGCGGGCCGCGTGCAAGGCAAACGCCCTCCCCGCTGTGCTCCGGCTAGCAAGCCCAGGGTCCCCTCGCTTGACGGGGGTCCGCACACGCCGGGGGTTCTGCTCTGCGGAAAGGCTGAGGCTCGCACGGCTGGCGGCGGGGGCGGGGCGGGGTGGGCTCGGCGGGGCCGGCGGGGTGGGCGCTGCGAGGGGGCGGTCCCGGCGGCGCGGGGCGGCGCGGGCGCTCACGGTTCGGTCTCTCGGGGGTCCGTCGTGCGCGGGGCGCGGGGCGCGGTGGGGGCTCGCCAGCCTCGGGGCGGGTTTCCGGCCCCGTGAGCTCTGCGGAGTACCCTCGAGCAAAGACGGGGTGGGAGGCACAAGGCTTTCCGCTCACGCGTGACCGGGAGGGCGGCGGGGCCTGGGAACGCGCGGCGCGGCCCCACGGCGGGGAGGAGGCCCGGCCGGGCCCGGGCTACGTCACCGACTCCGGCCACGGCGTGACCCGGGCGCAGCCCAGGGCCCGCAGCGCCGGGCAGAAAGGAGGGTCCGGCCGCGGCGGCGCCCCGGAGGCGGTTACCTGCTCCGCGCCGCTCCGAGGCAGCGCCAACGCCTCAGCTTCCGGCGTGGGGCGCGTCGCCATGGACACCGGCGCGCGGCGCCTCCTGGGATTGGCCGGCGGGGGCGGGGCCGGAGAGGCGGCGCGCCTGCGCACTCCGACGCGTCCTGTGGGGGAGCGGGACCAGAGAGGTGAAGCGCGTGCGCACTTTGACGCGTTTTGTGTGGGGGCGGGCACAGAGGGGGGCGACGCGCGTGCGCACTGAGGCGCGCCCGTGGGAGGCGGGGCCCAGGTTGATGCTGATTTTCCACCTCGGTCCGGTTGTAGACCCAGGTCCCCGAGAATGGGGAGTGGTGGGGGGTGTAGACGCCAGGCCCGGGGAATGGGGAGAGCCGGCGGGTGTAGACGCCTGGCCCCCGTAAAGGGGAGTGGTCGGGGGTGTAGACCCTAAGCTCCCAGGAATGGGGAAATGTTGGCGGGTGTAGACGCCAGACCCCCGGGAATAGGGAAGGTTGTCGGGTGTAGACGTCTGGTCCCCGGAAATGGGGAGAGCTGGCGGGTGTAGACTCCAGGTCCCTAGGAATGGGGAGTGCTGGGGGGGGTGTAGACCCCCGGGAATGGGGAGAGCTGGCGGGTGTAGACCCCAGGCCCCTAGGAATGGGGAGTGCCGGCGGTTGTAGACGTCAGGCTCTCGGGAATAGGGAGAGCAGGCGGGTGTAGACACGCCCGGTTCATAGGAAGGGAGAGGATCCTGGCAGGGAGGTGGAGGTGCCAGGCTCGCCGGGTAAGCCGGTTGCACTCGGCAGGTGTAGACAGATGTAGCTGTCAGGTCCCGGGGAAGGGCGGGCTGAGCCTTTGTCAGGACCGGTTTGGGTGGTGAATGGAAGCCGGCCCCAGAGCAGCGCGGGGTGTGGAAGAGAATTCAGAATGCCCTGGGAAAGGACCAGACAAAGGGGCTTCTCTGGGGCGGGCTTGCTGGCCCCAGCGACCCCTGGGCTTGGCTCACGGACACCCTTACTGGCTCCTTCCTCCGTTCCCCACGCCCACTGTTGCAGTGAGGGGTGTAGCCCAGTCTCTGGGGTCGCCCCTGCTCTGCAGGGTAGAATTCCTGCGCGTGGGTGTGTTGGCTCCCTCAAATTTTCCCAAGGCTCTTGAAAGGTCACCTTTCAGCTCCTTGGGGTTTCACCTTATTTCCTTGACATAAAATAGGTAAAAAAATGGATATTTTTACTTTTCTCACAGTTTGGATTATTGGGAAGGTTAGATGTTGTGATTAGTTTTGGGGGCTACGATGGAGGTGTGGCTCACACTGGCCGTGTTCAGGGCTCCCGGGACCAGAGTGGGTGCACGGATCAGAACTGGGTCTGTCACGTGCAAGCCAAGTGCCCTACACACTGCTTCACACGCACACGTACGTGTGTATGTATGTTTGGTTTTGGGGCGACATCGATAGTACTCAGGGGTTTCTCCTGGCTGCACCCAGGAATTGTGCCCAGGGGATCGTATAGGACGCTGGGGATCAAGCCGGGGTCAGCCAGTGCAAGGCAAATGCCCTACATGCTGTACGATCTCTCTGGCCTGAGCCACTTTTTTTTTTTTTTTTTTTTTTGCGTCACACCTGGCGATGCACAAGGGTCACTCCTGGCTCTGCACTCAGGAATTACCCCTGGCGGTGCTCAGGGGACCATATGGGATGCTGGGAATCGAACCCGGGTCGGCCGCGTGCAAGGCAAACGCCCTACCCGCTGTGCTATCACTCCAGCCCCTGGCCTGAGCCACTTTTTATTTTTTCTTCTGTTATGTTTTGGGGCCACACCCAAGGGTGCTCTGGCGTCACTCTTGGCAGTGCTCGGGGAGCCCTGTAGTGCTGGGGATGTAACCCAGGCCTGTGTGCCAGCCATGTCCCCAGTCATTTGAGCCCTCTCCCCAGTCCTTGCCTTTAGAGTTGGCCTAAATGGGCCCGTGGGCATCTTCAAGCCGATTCACCTGTTCGGGCACCCTTGGGATCCCCGCTCTCAGTTTTGCTGGCTGTTGCTGCTCTGGCTTTCAGCATAAAGGTCGCGGTGAGCTGGGCAGCAGTATGGGGGTAGGGACATCAGACAGTGTCACCCTAGGCTGGACACTTGTGGGAAGACAGCTTTGCTCAAGACACAGCTGTTTTAATTTTTATATTTTGGTGACAGTACAGCAGGGAGGGGCCGGAGTGATAGCACAGCTGTTGGGCGTTCGCCTTTCACGCGGCCGACCCGTGTTCAATTCCTCCGCCCCTCTCGGAGAGCCCGGCAAGCTACCGAGAGTATGGAGCCCGCACGGCAGAGCCTGGCAAGCTACCCGTGCGTATTGGATATGCCAAAAACAGTAACAATAAGTCTCTCAATGAGAGACGTTACTGGTGCCCGCTCAAACAGCAGGGAGGGCGCTTTCCTTGCAGGAGGCCCACCAGGGTTCGATTTCCATCATCCCTGGTGGTCCCTGCTATTCTGCCAGCAGTAACCCCTGAGCATTGCCAGGTGTGACCCAAAATCAAACAGGAAAAAAGATATGAGGGGAGAGAAAGAGAAGTTTGTGTTTGAGAGACAACATGGGTGGAAACGAGCGAGCACAGGACAGACAAGCTGGTGTTCAGGGGCGGGAAGGGGGATGAGAGGCTGAGGCCGCAGGTGTAAAGGAACAGCTGCCCGCGGCCCAGGCCAGCCTGGCTGACTCCGCAGCGAGCCCCTCCCCGGTAGGTTGGCCTGTGGTACACAGCGATGCAGAGCAGGTGCGTGCTACTCGGGAAATGCCACCGGTGAACCACCCTCAGGGAGCCGGGTTGCCGTAGACTTCAATTTGTAAAAAATTTGCAGTAGGGGCTGGAGTGATAGCACAGCAGGTAGGGCGTTTGCCTTGCACGAGGCCGACCCGGGTTCGACTCCCAGCATCCCAAATGGTCCCCTGAGCACCGCCAGGAGTGATTACTGAGTGCAAAGAGAGGAGTCACCCCTGAGCATCGCTGGGTGTGACCCAGCAAGAAAAAAAAAATTGCAGTAGTTGTGAAGTGCCTAAAGAAGATTCACCTGACTCCTGTGGGCAAGGATGGAGAGAGCAGAACTTGAACCCTTGCCTGCTTTGGCCTGCTGCCCTCCACCCCTCACGGCCACATTTTCTTCTCGGTTCTTTTTCTATAAAAAAAAACAAACCCTGGCTTTTGTCCCTCCTCGAAATGCTATTTGTGTTATAGTGACTCTATGCTCTCCTGATTCTTTGTTCTTTGTTTCTCTACTTTTTACAAATGATCTGATTTTTTTTTTCTTTTTGGGTCACATCCGGCGATGCACAGGGGTTGCTCCTGGCTCATGCACTCAGCAATTGCCCCTGGTGGTGCATGGGGGACCATATGGGATGCTGGGACTCAACCTGGGTCGGCCCCGTGCAAGGCAAACACCCTACCTGCTGTACTATCGCTCCAGCCCCCCAACTTGAATTTTTAGGCTAAAAATCCTCAATATCATCTGTAAAGGTTGTACTTCCAAATAAAATGTCACATTCTGAGTTTTTGGGTGGGCAAGGATTTGGGGGCACTATTCAATCCCCTGTACTTACTCTGGGTCACCTTTTTTCATTACACTTACTAAAAATGTGCCTTTAGGGCCAGAGTGACAGGGGTAGGACACTTTCCTTGCACATGACTGACCCGGAGTTGATCCCTGGTACCACATACGGCTCCCCAAGCCCCCAGGAGCGATCCTTGGGCTCAGAGTTGGGAGTACAGGCGTGAGCACCACTGGGTGTGGCCCCCAAATGACAAAAATGGGCCTTTATCTGTTTTAAGTTACCCATAACATTAATGTAAACCAAAACATGGCATCTGGTATGACTGATCACAGTGAGATTATGTGAGACTCTGTAGAATTTGGATCCAAAACCTCACACTTACATCCTCCAAATTAGGTCAGAATGTTACTTAAATATCAAGCATAAAGCTGTGAAGTGATTTGCCTCGTATCTGAAATTGTCATTAAATTGCAGTTTATTTCCAAATTTAAGAGCAAGACACTAAGTATTGGAAACTGCCCTTGGAATGCCTGACACTTTTATTCATTTATTAAAAAATTTTCAGTCTCAAGAGAATCTGAAAAAAATATATTCTCTTGAGACTGAAGCGGTCATCGAAGCCCTAGCAAAACAGGGCATTCAAACTCAGTACATCAAGATCCTCCTTGAGCTGTGTTACGGATTCACCACCAGAATCTCACCATTCTACAAGGAAGTGATCATTGACGTAAGGAGAGGGCTTAGGCAGGGTGATACCATTTCACCGAGACTCTTTAGTGGCACCCTTGAGAACATCATGCGACGACTGGAATGGGAAGGAATGGGAGTGAAGATAGACGGTCGGCAACTATACCACCTCCTCTTCGCTTCACTGATGACATTGTTCTTATAACGCCAAACATTAGCCAAGTGGCACAAATGCTGGCTGACTTCGGCCTTGAATATGGAAAGGTCGGACTGCAGCTGAATCTCAACAAAATGATGTTTATGAAAAACGAACTAGTCCCTGACGTTCCATTTGCTCTCAACGGAATGAACATCTCCGAATGCAGCAGCTATATGTACCCGGGTCGAGAACTCAACATGAGGAACGACTTGGCACCAGAACTGCACAGGAGGAAGAGAGCAGCGTGGAATGCCTTCAAGAGTGTCGAAGAAGTGGTTAAGAGGATGAAGAACCTCTGGCTCCGGGCACATCTTTTTGACTCCACCGTTCTCCCTGCACTAACATACGCCTCAGAGACCTGGGCCCTACGAAACAGGATGAGAACGCTATTCTGGTATCCCAAAGAGGAATCAAAAGTGAGAGAAGGAATCCAGAGTTCCGACCTCTGTCAATGGTCAAGAATCAGGAACACTGTCTCATTTGCCAAGGTGTTGAAAATCAGATGGGCTGGAGATGTAATGCGATTCAGAGACAACCGCTGGACTAGAGCTGTTACCGACTGGATTCCACGGGACGTCAAAAGACCGTGTGGCCGCCCACCAACGAGATGGTAGACTTCTTTGTCAAAACCCTGAATGAATGGTTTGAGGCTCTTCCTGTTCCTGGAGTGAGCAGATATCACTGGGCTACAGTAGCATGGGACAGGGACAAATGGAGACGTTACTGGTGCCCGCTCGAGCAAACTGAAGATCAACAGGATGACAAGTGATATAAGTGATTTATTAATTTGGGGGGCTGCAACTGGAGTAAGCCAGAGTTTACTTCTGGTGTTGTGCTCAGGGATTACTCCTGGTGGGGCCTCGGGATCAGATGGGGTGTTGGGGATCAAATCTGGGTCGGCCTGTGTGCAAGCAAGCACCCTAGCTATGGTGTCACCTCTGCAGCCCCTGATATTTTTGTTTTAGAAGCTGGTTGGTGTCAAGATAAAATCTCCCTACTGGAATTCACACATTTCTAATTTGCACATTCCCATGGTCCTTAGTAGCACTGTAGCACTGTCGTCCCATTGTTCATCAATTTGTTTGAGCGGGCACCAACAAATATCTCCATTGTGAGACTTGTTGTTACTGTTTTTGGCATATTGAATATGTCACGGGGAGCTTGCCAGGCTCTGCCATGTGGGCGGGATACTCTCGGTAGCTTGCTGGGCTCTCGGAGAGGGACAGAGGAATCGAACCTGGGTTCGGCGCATGCAAGGCAAACGCCCTACCCGCTGTCCTATCGCTACCGTACATGGTCCTTACTAAGAGGATAAGCTTCTACAAACATGCAGGGGGAGGAAAGCGGCACCCCGGGCTCAGGGAAGTGTGGGTTCTGGGTGGGGGGGTCACACTGAAGCCTGGCAGGTCTCCCGCCCAACCACGCTCTGGGCCCCGAACCCTCTGCCAGGGGCTTTCACACAAGGAGACGCTGGTTTCAAATCCCACTGGGGCCGAACACCCAAATGTCTTTTCTTTGTATCTGGGGCCTGGCAGGGCTTTGTAGTGGCTGTGCTCAGGGGACATTCCTGGTGGGGGACTGGATGTGGTGCATGAGTGGAACCTGGGTAGAAGCCTCCCCGCCCCTCTCTAACGCTCTCAATCTTGATTTTGAAGCCCACAAGAAGAGTTGGGAGGCTACTATTTGCACTTCTTGGATCTTGAGTCACATTTAAAATTTAACTTTTGTGGTGGGAGCATAGGACAGTGGGGAGGGCGCTTTCCTTGTACACAGCCCATCCGGGTTTGATCCCTGGCGTCCTGTTTGGTCCCCTGAGCACCACCAGCAATAATTCTTGAGTGCAGAACCAGTAGTTCCCTCTGAGCATCACTGGGTGTGGCCCCCCAAAAAAACAAACAAAAAGTGAAATGTTTCATTGACTTTTGGTTTGCTATGTAATGAATGTCCAGGCTTTAGGCTTAATACTGGGCTGAAGCAATAGCACAGCGAGCGGGTAGGGAGTTTGCCTTGCATGCGGCCAACCCGGGTTCGATTCCTCCGTCCCTCTTGGAGAGCCCAGCAAGCTACTGAGAGTATCCCGCCCGCACGACAGAGCCTGGCAAGCTCCCCGTGGCGTATTCAATATGCCAAAAACAGTAACAAGTCTCGCAATGGAAACGTTAATGGTGCCCACTTAAGCAAATTGATGAACAATGGGACAACAGTGCTACAGTGCTACAGGCTTAACACTAACCTTTGTAACTGGTTAGTTCTGCCACTAGTCTCAGGATCATACTCCCCCCCCCCCCACCAAAGACCCCTTTGCTCATCTTCACCCCCTACAGCAATCACCATCCTTTTCTTTCTCTGCCCCCACCTTTTTTCGAGGCTTGAGACTCCACGGTCCATGTTGGAGGTGCTCAGGAAACCTTGCGGGTGCTGGAAATTGAACCCAAGGGTCTCCAGAGAGATGCATCCCCGTTGTTTTCACCTGGTTTGAGTCAATTTCCTCCCCTGCCCCTTGATCGCTTTCTTTTATTTGTATGCCACATCCAAGTGAAGCTACGCACTGATTGTCTTTGCTTCCTCCTAAGTACCGGTCCCGCCCACTTTGTCTCCGCCTTTGGAAGGCCGGCTACAGGGACCCAAGCCACTCTGCAGCTGTGCCCAGCGGTAGCTGGGTTCCATGTGTTGGCGGCTTGGGTTTCTCTAACTTGCTTCTGGGGTCACACCCCCTGGTGGTCAGTGCTTTACTCCCCGGGGATCACGCCTGGCTGGCTCAGGAGACCATATGGGGTGTCAGAGATGGAACCTGGTTGGCTACGTGGAGGGCGCGCGCCCTGCCCACCGCACTATCGCTCCAGACCCGAATTTCTCCAACTTTAAACAATTCCAGCGAATATCTATAGAAACGGAATGAACAGAGCTTGTATAGTCTTTTTGTTTGTTTTGTTTTGTTTTGTTTTTGTTTTTGTTTCTGTTTTGGGTCACACTCAGCTATGCACTGGGTTACTCCTGGCTCTGCACTCAGGAATTACTCCTGGCGGTGCTCAGGGGACCATATGGGATGCTGGGAATCGAACCGGGTTGGCCAAGTGCAAGGCAAACGCCCTCCCCGCTGTGCTATCACTCCAGCTCCTAGTCTTTTGTGGGGGAGAGGGAGGGGTTGATATTTTTGTCCCCCCTGAGGACCATTAGGCTGGCCAGCGGGTCTGAGATGTGAGTGGAGCTTTCCAGAATCAAGGCCTGTCGCTTTTGCTGCTTTAGAGGGAACAGGTGGAGGAAGCAGAGAAGCGCCGGGACGGCGGCTCACCAAGTTTACTCTGGCCCTGAGTTTACGGATTTCTTCTCGTGTGGGACAGCAGAAACGCCTGCAGGAAGCCGCTGGGCCCCCCTGGCGGGCTCTGGGCCCTGTCCCTGCTGCTGCAGGCCCCGCCTGCCCGGCGTCCCGGCGCGCGCGGATTGGTGCGCGCACAGCTTCGCCTTTTAGGGACTGTTGCCGGGCACCGGCGGCGAGAAGGGACAGGGTCCAGCGGCCGCTTTTATCCACCAATCACGCATTTTCCGGACAGATCCCAAATCCTCGCGGGCCAATGGAGGGGCACGCCCCCGGGCCGGCCGGGCGGAGGGGCCGCGGCGCTGACCAGCCCCGCGCGCCCGCCCGAGCGCACCTGGCACCCGCGCGCGCCGGCTCAGTGTCCGGCTCCAGCTCGGCCCCTGGCAGCGCGGCGCGGCGTGGGGGGCTGTCCTCCTCCCGACCAGCGACATGGTGATCAGAGTCTTCGTGGCCACATCCTCTGGGTCCATAGCGGTAGGTGTCCTGGGGCGCGCCTGGGCGCACGCTGTTCCCTGGGCAGCCCGCCTGGTCCGCGCTGGGCTGGCCCTTGCCTTGGGGGCTGGAGGGGGCCGCGGGGTCAGCAAACGGCGCCTGCGCTTTGCTCTCTGCCCCTGCTGTCAGGGCGTTAGGGGGGGTCTCTGGGACATGTATGTGGTTCTCGGGGCGCGCGAGGGATTTCACGCGATAGTGTGTGTGTGTGTGTGTGTGTGTGTGTGTGTGTGTGTGTCCTCTTGGATAGTGGACGAGCGCAAGGCTGTTGGGGGCGGGGTGGGGAGTGCGTCTGCCATTTGTCCCGTAGGACTTAGACTTGCAAGTTGCTGATAAGGGGCTGAGCTAATGCCCCAAGCAGCCGAGTACACCCAGCGCGCCCCCAGCACCCTGCAAGTAGGCGGCCCCCTCCCCGCGCGGGTGGGCCAGCTTGGCAGAGCCGCTCCACAGTGTAATTCCTCGTGCCGGCAATGCCCCCGTTCCCCAAGTCTACATTCAGCCCGGCTGATACTATTATTTGAGGTAAGTGATGTCACAGTGACAAGTACAAATGTCCATAAGGCGATGGTTTTCAATGCTCCAGGAATCCAAACACCCAAAATAGCCCCCGACATTGCTCTCTCTCCTTTCCCTGGAACAAAGGCTGGTAATCTCAGTCTGGGCCCCTGCCTCTAGCCTCCAGCCTGGGCCCTCTGACGCCGACAGGGGGGTAACTGCACCGTCCGGGCATCCCTTCCTCCTGGGAAACGCTCCAAGCTTTGGTCTGTGGCCGGAACCTGCCAACCTGCCCGTCTACGGGGAACTTAGCATTTCTGTGGCATTTTGTTTGTTTGTGTATTTATTTTTGTTTTGGGGCCAAACCCAGCAGTACTCAGGGTTTACTCCTGGGGGCTCAGGGTCCAGATGGGGTGCCAGGGGTCCAACCCGGGTTAGAGGCATGCACGGCGAGCGTCCCACGTGCTGTACTGTTTCTCACCTGCCAGTGCCTCGGCAGAGTTGGGGCGACTGCACAGAGTGTGGAGTGGCGGGGTCTGTTCCTTTTATATCAAGCCGCCCACCCCCACCCCCAGCCCCACCCCCACCCCTCGCATCTCAGGTTGCAGCTGTGGTGTCTGCAGATGCTGGCCAGGATTTGATCCCCCAGGGAGCCTCTGGGAATGCAGGGGTGGGGGCTGGGGGGCAGGCGTCACTGCAGCTACTGAGTGTCTCTGCTGCCAGCACCAGGGGTGCGAAGGGCCGCCTGTCCCCGCCCCTCAGAGCACAAGCAGCCCCCTCTGTGACCCCGGCCAGTCCTGCTCAGACACCTGAGCAGTTTGTTCCCGTGTTCCGCTCCTGTCACACCTTTGTGATTTATGACCTGCTCATCTTTGACTCCCGGGATGGGTCACTCAGGTCCTGCCTCTGGTTTCCCCGCTTCTGCCTCTCACGTTTTCCACTGCCCCTGGAGCCCTGACCGTGAAGGACAGACCCTAACTGTGGCCCCTGCTCTTCCCACTCCTTCCGCCACCCTCGACGGAGGGGCCCTGCCAGGCCCAGGATCCCAGGGGCTGGGGGCCCACCCTGCTGAGTCTCAGCGGCACCATGTTGGTTTAACGCAGTGATCAGGGCACACACCTGCCAGCGCCGAGGACCAGGTGTGCAGGCCGTCTGCGGGTGGCCCGTGGACAGG
>NC_073303.1:202095898-202185429 GCF_027595985.1 Sorex araneus
GACCCAGACATCGGTTTGGGGGACACACGTGCCCTTACAGTCTTAATGAGTACCGTTACTGAGAGCTTTGCAGCTGGAGAAGCTAGAGGGAAGCGACAGGAGCCTCGGACGGCAGGAACACCGGCGACTTGCTTCCACTAGGAGGCCACACTCAGAGGGCTCAGAGGGCTGAAGGAATCACGACACGTGGGGCCGTCGGGATAGCACAGTTAGAAGGCAGGTTGTACAAGGCTGGCCCTGTCCAATCCCCAGCGCCCCATTCGGTCCCCCGAGCACTGCCAGGAGTGAACCCTGAGTGCAGAGCCAGCGGTAGGCCCTGAGCATTGTTGGGTGTGGCCTGAAAACCAAACTAAAAAATTAAAATAAAATCAAGATCTTTGATATTTTCATATCCCCAAATACCCGTTCACATTACTCCTTTTTTAAATTTTTAAAAAATTATAGGAGTACTGCTATTTATTTGCCATGGATGAAACTGATTTCACATTACTTCTTTTTTTTTTTTTTATTTGCTTTTTTGGGTCACACCCAACGATGCTCAGGGGTTACTCCTGGCTCTGCACTCAGGAATTACTCCTGGCGGTGCTTGGGGGACCATATGGGACGCCGGGGATGGAACCCGGCTCAGCCGTGTGCAAGGCAAACGCCCTCCCCATTGTGCTATCGCTCCAGCCCCCATATTACTTCTTAATGAACCGTCAGCCCTGGCGTCTGTCTGCAGCGCCTTGAAGGGGCTTCTCTCCAGACTGTTCTCGGGGGCTCATTCCCTCTGTCTAAACGCCGATGGGCCTGTCCCCAGGGGTGGGCGCTCTGTGCAGGGCCGCGGATACTCCCCTGGAGCATGTGGGAAATCTGTCCCCGAGGTCCTTGAAGGGAGGGAGGATCACCGAGTCCATGGCAGCTTGTCCGTCAGGACTGGGAGGAGAAGCCGCTGGGCGGAGCTGGGGACGTGGCTCTTCCCGATTCAGTCTCGGGACGGACTTGGGGCTCACGGTGCCGGGGATGGAACTGGGCCCCACGGGGGCAGGGCGAGCCCCTGAGCTCTGTCCTCGCCCCGTCTCCCTGTGCTCATTCGTCCCAGGACGTTCCTGCTGTTCTCCGCCTGCCTGCCAACTCCTTCGCCTGGACGTGGCTCCGGGTCCCCTGGGGCGTCTCCGTCTTCTTTCCCTTGGCAACAAATTCTTCCTCTGCATCCAGGGAAGGGTGTTGGGAGGGGGGGGCCCATTCTCTGAGGAGGTGGCTCCGCTCAAACTCGGAATGCAGGGGTCAGCCTGCGCCTCCCAGTGGGGCCTGGGCCTCTGACTTCTGGGAGCACTTGAGTAGGTGGTACCCCCATCCCCTGGATGTGACCCAGCTCAGGCCCCGCTGTGCTGGGGGCCGCTTGGGCCATCCCGGCGCTGCTGGGGAGGCTTGTGGTCCTGCAGGGGGCGCTTGGGGTCCCACCCACGCAAGACTGGTGCTCCCACCCTTTGATAAGCCCCTCGCCTGGCCTCTCAGCACGTCCCCAAATGCCTCACGATGGTCTTTGTCTGCTCGCTACCAGATTAGGAAGAAGCAGCAAGAAGTGGTGGGCTTCCTGGAAGCGAATAAAATCGACTTTAAGGAATTAGACATCGCCGGAGACGAGGACAACAGGAAATGGATGAGGGAGAACGTCCCCGGGGAGAAGAAGCCGCAGAACGGGATCCCTCTGCCGCCCCAGATCTTCAACGAGGAGCAGTACTGTGGGGTGAGCACTTGGGTGCTTGGATGAGTGTGTGTGTGCGTGCGTGTGTGAGTGTGTGTGTGTGTGCGTGTGTGTGTGTGTGTGTGTATACGTGTGCGTGTGTATACGTGTGCGCACGTGCGTGTGCATTGAAATGACGTGAGATTTCCAAATCATGATTCATTTTTCCCACTGAGCACTAGGTGGTGGATCTCATGTGAAGAACCACAATCTAAATTTAGAAAATGGTAGAAACCACGAAAGGAGGAACCGGAAGTTTGGGGATTGCATAAGCTCCTTACTTGATTCTTTTTTTTTTTTTTTTCTCGAGTGGTGATGGGTTTGGGATACACCTGGTGGTGCCCAGGCTTGCTCCTGGCTCTGGGCTCGGAGATCCCTCCTGCCAGGACCCTGTGGGGTGCCAGGCATCGAAGCTAGGTTGCCCAGGGGGCAAGGCCAGCACCCTATTTTCTGTAGTTGTTTGTTTATTTATTTGTTTGTCTTGTTTTTGCTTTTTGGGTCACACCCAGTGATGCTCAGGGGTTACTCCTGGCTCTGCACTCAGGAATTACTCCTGGCGGTGCTCAGGGGACCATATGGCTTGCAGGCATTGAACCCTGGTCGGCTGCGTGCAAGGCAAACACCATCCCTGCTGTACTATCGCTCTGGCCTCATATTTATTGTATTGTCTGTTTGGCCCCTTAATTTATTTTGGGCCACACCTGGTGGTGCTTGGGAGCTCTTCCTGGCTCAGGACCTTCTCCTGGTGGGGCTCAGGGGACCATGTGCCAAGGGTAAAACTTGGGCCTCTCCAGGCCAGGCACACACGCCAACCCACGAGGCGTCTCTCTGGCCGCTCACAGCCCGTTATGAGAAATGACATTCTGTAATTCCATGTATTTCCCCTTTCCCTTTATTGTGTTGCTGGGTGTGGGGGTGTTCACACACTAGGTTGTGGTGTGTTGTAAAAAATACATATGTGCCCACAAGGAAGGGTGATGTGTGTTCTTCGCGGTCTCTCCGGGCGGCTCTCTCTTGTCGCCCATGTTCGGTGCTCTCGAGCTGCTGTGTGTGGACTCCATCGGAACGGCTGTTGGCGATGGGCAGGCGAAGGAAGAATAAGGACCAAGCTGGTTGCTGATTAGTTGCCATTTATTTAATCTCTTGTCTCTCCCCTCTCGCACACTCTTCCTTCCTCGCCCCGCATTCCTCCACCCCAGAGCTCTGACTCTGACTCTGACCTCTGGATTTTTTTTTTCTTTTTGGGTCACACCCGGCGATGCTCAGGGGTCACTCCTGGCTCTGCACTCAGGAATTACTCCTGGCGGTGCTCAGGGGACCCTATGGGATGCTGGGAATTGAACCAGGGTCGGCCATGTGCAAGGCAAACACCCTACCCGCTGTGCTATCGCTCCAGCCCCTGACCTCTGGATCTTGACTCTCACTCCGATCTCTGGATTCTGACTCTGGATTCTGACTCTGACTCTCCTTCTCTTGCTCTCTTACAGTCTTATTTTATATCGCAATCACATCGGGTGGTGACACAAAGGTGGGTTGAACATTAACACATCAACAAAGAGAGATAAGGCCACTCCTCCAGGAGATTAACTCAAGGACAAAAATCTCATCTAAGGAGATTACTCCAGATTACTAAAGAGATTGGCTCAAGGGCGGGATCCCATCCAGGGTGTGTCGCTAGTAATCCATTTAGATAGTTGTAGATGTTTGTTTTTTCACTGAAGCCACATACGGTTTTCAAACACCTGAACTGCCCTCGCGGGCTGGTGGCCAGTGTGGAAGCAGGACGTGGGCAGATTTCCTTCCTTTCAGAGGCTCCAAGGGAGCACGTTTTCCCACCTCCCTGTGGCTCCTGGGGCTGGCACAGCCCTCGGTGTCCTTGGCCTGTGGGCGCATCCTCCTCTGTCCCTGTGTTTGCATCTGATGTAGTCCTTGATCATGGAACAGGCACGGGCTAATGCTAACGCAGTAGGGCCACCTGCCAATGTCCTATTCTCCAACCAAGGCCGTGATGAGGTGCTGGAGCTCTGGGGTCTGTCCTGGGGTTGGCGCTGGCTTATTCTTGCCGAGCCCTGAGTCCCGGTCCAGAGTCTGTGCATGTTCCCGTGAGGTCCTACTGTGCGGCCAGCGCGGGGTCAGGATTTACTGGTGGGGCTGAACCCGGGACTTTTGGGGGCAGAGAGGGCTTTTTCTTCTTCCTTTTTTTTTTTTTTTTTTTTTTTTTTGCTTTCTGGGTCACACCCAGTGATGCTCAGGGCTTACTCCTGGCTCTGCACTCGGGAATCACTCCTGGTGGTGCTCGGGGGACCATATGGGATACTGGGAATCGACTCGGGTCGACCGCGTGCAAGGCAAATGCCCTACCTGCTATGCTATTGCTCCAGCCCCTCTTCTTCCTTTTTAAAAATTAAGTCACCGTGAGATCCAGTTACAAGCTTTCAGGTTTGAGTTTCAGTCCTACAATGATCAAACCCCCATCCCTCCACCAGTGCACATTCCCCACCACCAATGTCCTCAGTATCCCCCCTTTTCTCACCCTCCCCCTGCCTCCATGGAAGACAATCTCCCCCATACTGTCTCTCTACTTTTGGGCATTGTGGTTTGCAATACAGATACTGAGAGGCCGTCACGTTTGGTCCTTTACCTACTTTCAGCACACATCTCCCATCCTGAACAATCCCTCCAACCATCACTGACTCAGTGATCCTTTCTCTATCCCAGCTGCCTTCTCCCCCAGCTCGTGAGGCAGGCTGCCAACCATGGGGCAATCTTCCCGGCCCTTGTGTCTACTGTCCTTGGATGTCCGTCTCATATTATGTTATTTTATGCTCCACAAATGAGTGCAGTCCTTCTATGTCTGCCCCTCTCGTTCTGACTCATTTCACTCAGCATGATATGGAGAGAGCTTCCTGTGGCATGAAAAGCCCCTCCCCAGCCCCTTCCCAAACTCCTCCATTCTAACCCACATAGAAGGTTCTGGAAGGTCCAACAGGAATCAGCCATCACTTGGGCTCTGGACTGTGGCTCTCACTGGGTAAAGAAGTGAGAATTTTGGGGGGCTGGAGCAATAGCACAGTGGGGAGGGCATTTGCCTTGCACGCGGCCGACCTAGGTTCGATTCCCAGCATCCCATAGGGTCCCCTGAGCACCGCCAGGAGTAATTCCTGAGCGCAGAGCCAGGAGGTAATCCCTGTGCATTGCTGGATGTGACCAAAAAAGGAAAAAAAATGAGAATTTTGTTTTGGGGGGTGGCAGGCATTAGGGTGATATTGGTGGTAGGCAGTTTGGTTTTGTAAGGATTGAAACTGTGAGGCACAGGCATGCTGAAGAGTCAGAGTGGTTCAGAAGTGCCTGCCAGGGCATGGTTCTCCCGCCGTCAGCCTCCTGCTCCCTTCTTGGGTGTATAAAAATAAAAAGAAAAGGCATGGGCGAGGGAAGGGACGCCTCACCGCACCAAGCCAGGCACAGGGCCTAGGGCAGCAGCTGTCTCTCCCGCCACCCGAGTTCGGTAGCCTCCGGCCGCTTCCCCCACCCCGGGGAGGTTGATGGCGAAGATGTGGCAGGCGAAGGAAGGAACGGAGCCAAGATGGTTGGTCTCACTTGCAGTTTATTCCAATCTTCCCTCTATACACTCTCCCCACCCCCACCTTCTCTCCGAACCCCTTTTATTGATCATGCCCTCCCAAAGGGCACAATACATTGACGTCACCAAAGGCACCAAAAAATCTTACAGGAAGAACATTGAGGCAACATAATTCTCTTGTATCTGCAGGCCAGTAATCTAGGCCCCCCGGAAAGAAGATGCAAAACCAAAACCGAAGCCTTCTTTGGGCTGAAAGCACTTGGATTTACATCCCAAAGACTAGGCTAGGCCAGAGCCTGGAATCTACAATGTCAAGTCAGGCCTGGCTAGCACCTAAAATGTTTTTTGTGAGAAAAGGGAAGCTGCCTCTGAATCTCTAGAAGGCAGCTGAAAAGGGGAAAATATTCCAACACTTGGGCCTGTGACAACTCATCGGCCCTTCAGGGAGGTTTCCCAGGACCCAAGGATAGGCTGGCTCTAAATTTCTGAGTCTCTGTCTTGAAATTCATCACAGTTTTTGAACCCGGGACCTTGTGTTTCCAGTTTCCACCCAGCGATGGTCAGGGGTTCCTCCTGGTGGTGCTCGGGGGGGCCACATGAGATGCTGGGAGTTGAACCTGGGTCGGCCGAGTGCAAGGCAGACGCCCTCCCCGCTGTGCGATGGCTCCAGCCCCACAGGAGACTCTAAGGACAGGGCAGTGGAGGAGATCCCGGGAGCGGCAGGGCCGGGCGTGTCTGTGGGCCCAGCAGCCCAGAGACTCTTGGTGCCTGAGTAGACGCCATCCCAGGATCCTGAGAGAGTCATCACAGCTGCGGCCCGGATTCAGCCCCCGGCCCCTCTGTCCCTGGAGCAGGCAGAGGGACTGAGAGCCCAATCCTCCCATCCCACCCACAGTTCCCCTGGACCTCCTTGGCGGGGTCCAAAAGTCACTGCTTCACACAACCAATGGTGCCTTGGCCACTCTCAAAACTTCGGTAATTCCACAAAACACAATCTGTCGAAAGGACATCTGCACACCGTGATTCATTGCTGCACCCACACAATAGCTAAGATAAGGAGCTCACATCGGTGTCCGGCAAACGATGAAAGGATTATGAAGATGGGGTAGATAGACACGATGGAATACTACGCAGCTGCAAGGAGTGATCGACTCATGCAGTCTGCTGCCACCTGGTTGGAACTGAAAGACGTGTTGAGGAAGTAAGCCAGAAGAAAGACAAACACAGCTTGGTGTCTCTTATCTGTGGAATATAGAATACCAGATGAGGAAATGTACTACAGCAACGGGGGATGCCTAGATCACCCCAACCCCAGTGCTCAGAGAGAAGAAGGACAGAAAAGGAAAGAAATCAAGGGGGAAGAAGAGAAGAAGAAGTAATGGGTGAACAGGCACCAGGGCTTCAGGTATCCCGGTGATATGGGAGAGGGGTAGAGCCACACGCCCAAGACACACACCCAGCAGGATGAAAACATGAGACCCAAGGGGCGACCACTGAAACTTTATCATGTGCCTGTCAAGGTGACAGACGGGGTGGGGAGGGAATGAGGGAACACGGGTGGAGGGAGGTTGACACTCGTGGTGGGATTGGTGCTGAAATATTATACACTTAAAACACAATTGTCTGAGGCCTGAGTGATAGCACAGCAGGGAGGGCATTTGCCTTGCATGTGGCCAACCCGGGTTTGATTCCCAGCATCCCATATGGTTCCCCGAGCACTGCCAGGAGTAATTCCTCAGTGCAGAGCCAGGAGTAACCCCTGAGCATCGCCGGGTGTGACCCAAAAAGCAGAAAGCAAAAACCAACCAACCAAACAAAAAACAACCTACAATTATCTATAACTTTGTAAATCACGATTGTTAATTTAAAAAAATACTCAGGCAATTTCAAGTCTTGGGGACTGTGAGTCAGGAACTCCAGGTGAAGACCAAATAGATAGGAAAAGGAAGGGTCTTTCCCGCCGGAACGACCAAGTGTGTACTTCTCATCAGGAGTGAGTGGTCTTGCGGTAGTGAGGCTGAGGCACCCTTTCCTGAGCATTGGCTGACTTCCTCCCCACCCCCACCTTGGTCTTGCTATTTTTCTGTTAGGGAAAAGTGATCTTCTTCTTCTTCTTCTTCCTTTTTTTTTGCTTTTTGGGTCACACCAGCGATGCTCAGGGGTCACTCCTGGCTCTGCACTCAGGAATCACCCCTGGCGGTGCTCAGGGGACCATATGGGATGCTGGGAATCGAACCAGGGTCGGCCACATGCAAGGCAAACGCCCTACCCGCTGTGCTATTGCTCCAGCCCCAAAAGGCGATGCGTCTTACATTAGGAAGTTTACTTTAAAAAAAAATATATATATATATATATATATTTTCTTTTTGGGTCACACCCAGTGATGCACAGGGGTTACTCCTGGCTCTGCACTCAGGAATCTCTCCTGGCAGTGTCTGGGGACCATATGGGATGCCGGGGATTGAACACGGGTCGGCCGTGTGCAAGACAACGCCCTTCTTGCTGTGCTACTGCTCTGGCCCCTGGGAGATTTACTTTTGAAGGAATAGGTGCTTTCATTGCTGGAGTGATTGAAAAAATATTTTTTCCTATTTCTTATTCTTTTCCCCCTTACCCCCCTATATTTCTTGTTCTTTTGAGCTTTGTTTGGGGTCACACCCAGCAGCGCATGGGGCTGGCTCCTGGCTCTGTGCTGGGCGTCACTCTAGGCAGTGTTCAGAGACTGCACAGTGCCGGGACGGAATGCCAGCCTCCGCCTCAGGACCCGCGCCCAGCCCCGAGCGCCGTCCTCCGGGGCCCTGGGGATTCTTCATTTTTTTGGGGGGGGGTCATACCTGGTGATGCACAGGGGTCACTCCTGGCTCTGCACTCAGGAATTACTCCTGGCGGTGCTCAGGAGACCCTATGGGATGCTGGGAATCGAACCCGGCTCAGCCACATGCAAGGCAAATGCCCTTCCCGCTGTGCTATTGCTCCAGCCCCGGGATTCTTCATTTTTATTTTTGGGGACACACCTGGTGGTGCTCAGGGCTTCCTCCTGGCTCTGGGCCCAGGACCACTCCTGGGGGAGTCAGGGGGCTCTGCGGTGCCAGGGTGTGGAAGTCGATGTGGAGGTCTCGTTCTGTTCAGCAGGGAGAACCCTTCGTAGGGCGCAGCCGAAGGAATAGACGCAGAGCCCGGAGGAGGGAGAAAAGGCGTTTATTCTATGGCAGTTACGGTATTTATACCTCCCTGTTGGGAGGAGGTGGTGCCAGGACCCCCAATAGAAATGCAGGGTGTGGCACGGGATTTAGCTAGTAATAAACAAATGCTGATAGGATAAGATCAGTAAGATTAGGAGTGGCAACCTTTGCTAGGTGTGGCATGGGGTTAGCTAGTGATTAAACAAATAGTGACAGGATAAGATCAGTAAGGTAAAATGGCTCCCTACACCAGGGTGCAAACCCCAGCCAGCCATGTGCCAAGCAAACGCCTTACCCCCCTTCTGAGAGGCTCATATGAGCCCCGGGGCGCCAGAGCTGGCAGGGCACGCGGAGGGGACCTCAGGCAGGACCCTGTGAGCCTCATGTGTCTGTGTCACCTCTGCTGCGGCTTCTCTGGGGGCTGCAGGTGTGAAGATATTATCCCAGGGCACGGCAGGCAACTGGCAGCCAGAGAAAGGCGACACTGGCTGGCGAGTAACACAAACCTGCACACCACGTGTGTCTCTCGGCCCCAGTAGGGGCCAGTAGTCTGTGCAGAGGGGGCCCGCATGGCACCTCCAAATCTCACAGCAACCCGAACCCCTGGGGATCACCCTGGGAGTGCTCAGACACACAAACACAGCCTGACGTGCAGGCTGAGCATTAGGACTAGGGAGAAAAACCCAAGCTAAGCTAGACAAAGGTTTCTTTCTAAAGCACACTTTCCATTTGTACATAAAAGTAGCTCAGCTGAGCATGTCATTTTTGTTTGTTTGTTTGTTTTTGGGTCACACCTGGCGATGCACAGGGGTTACTCCTGGGTAAGGCAAACGCCTTACCCGCTATGCTGTCCAGTCCCGAGTATGTAATTTTCTGATCCTAAGTTTTTTTTTTTTTTTTTTTGCTTTTTGGGTTACACTCGGCTATGCTCAGGGGTTATTCTTGGCTCTGCACTCAGGAATGACACCTGTTGGTGCTCAGGGGACCATATGGGATTCCGGTGATCGAAACTGGGTCAGTTGTGTGCAAGGCAAATGCCCTCCCTCCTGTGCTATTGCTACACCTCCCACCTTTTTTGATTGTAGGAGTACTGCTATTTATTCAGCCATTGATTAAGCTGATTGAATTGGGCATGAGCTTCATATTATCTTCTTTTTAGTTCAAAATGTTAATTTTATTTTATTATTTTATTATTTTTCCCCTGGGCTGGAGCGATTCCTCTGCCCCTCTTGGAGAGCCTGGCAAGCTACCGAGAGTATCCTGCCCACACAACAGAGCCTGGCAATCTACCCATGGTGTATTGGATATGCCAAAAACAGTAACAACAAGTGTCACAATGGAAATGTCACTGGTGTCCCCCCTTTGTATTGATTCACCATGAGATACAGTTACAAAGCTTTCATGTTTGAGCTTCGGTCGCACAATCATCAAACACCTATCCCTTCACCAGTGCACATTTTCCACCACCAAAATCCCCCATATTCCCCCTCCCCCCACGCCCATTACAACCCTTCCCCTGCCTGTGTGGCAGACAATTTCCCCCATACTCTTTCTACTTGGTTACATTTGATATTTCGACACCAGTCCCACCACCACTCAAACCTGCCAAAAAAGGCAGTGCTAGATGATTTGTTTTGTATTGCTTGTTATGGATAGAATATAATGTCCAGGAAATTCTGTGTCATTCTCTTCCGGGAGCTTTAGTTCATAGTCTCTGTCCTTGGCCATTGATGAGATTACATGGTGCCAGGGGCAGTTTGTGGCTGTGACTGCCAAGCTTCTGGAAAACTGGGGACCTGGGGGGAGGAGGCCCAGTCCTGATCCAAGCAGGCCTGGAGATCTCAGTCACGGGTTCCTGCATATCTGGGTTTTCCTGCTGGTCTGCACTCTGCTGAGGTTCATCCCGTTTTGGGTGAGGTTCGTGCCTTCTTGGGTGAGACTCATCCAAGCATGTGGAGAGTGGCCTTGGGCATGGCGGTGGTTGGGTTCTGGAGGTTTTTGGCTGCCGGGGTTCTGTTTGGGGCAGGGAGGGATACTCAACCCACCCCCCTCGGGGGTGCCCTGGTGAAGACAGCCTGGCATGGGGTCAGGGCATTCTGTGGCACTCTCTTCCGGGAGCTTTAGTTTATAGTCTCTGGGCCTTGGCCATTGATGAGATTACACGGCGCCAAGGGCAGTTTGTGGGTGTGACTGCCAAGCTACTGGAAAATTGGGGACCTGGGGGGAGGAGGCCCAGTTCTGATCCGAACAGGTTTGGAGATCAGTGATGAGTTCCCACTTACCTCTGCGCTACAAGCCCTAACTGTTTCTTTTGATCTCATTTGAGATTTATGGGTCTCTGAAATAAGGGCAACAAATGAGCTTATACAGCTGAAGCTGAGGTGGTTTGTGGGTGTGGCTCCCACATGCCTAACTTTTGGCTGTTTAATTTCTTGGTAAACTTGGCTCCAAGTTGCTGGGGTCTGGCCAAAGGCAAAGCAGCAGTTTTGGGGTATCTGGAAGTCTGAAGGCACCATCAGGCTGCGGATGCACCCGCCCCGCAGGTACAGGTTGACCTGCTGGTGGCACCGTACGCCTCCCCCATCTTTTTAAAAATTTTAAAAAATTTTATTTTATTTTATTTTTTGCTTTTTGGGTCACACCCAGTGATGCTCAGGGGTTACTCCTGGCTTTGCACTCAGGAATTACTCCTGGTGGTGCTTGGAGGACCATATGGGATGCCGGGGATTGAACCCAGGTCGGCGGCATGCAAGGCAAATGCCCTACCCGCTGTGCTATTGCTCCGGCCCCACCATCTTTTTTTTTTTAAAAAGTAAGTTTCGCACTGTGGTTTCCAGTGCTATTGCTGACAGAGTAGCACACCGTTGAGCCCCGCCTCCTTCTCCGGGTGGTCTTTTTCCTCCGAAATAGCTGTTGCCTCTCCCTCTTCTACTCCCATCCCCTGCCCTCTCTCTTTGGCTTTTTGGGTCACACCCGGCGGTGCTCAGGGGTTCCTCCTGGCTCTGCACTCGGGAATCACTCCTGGCAGTGCTCGGGGGACCCTCTGGGATGCCAGAGATCAAACCCGGGTTGGCCATGTGCAAGGCAAATGCCCTCTCCATTGTACTATCACTCTGGCACCCCCCAACCCCCTTGAGTGTCCTGTTGCTACTCAATGCCAGTTCTCATGATGTTCTTTGTCCCGTTGTCTTTGGGTATTCATTATTCCGCCACTATGTCTCCTTGTACCCCACGCACGAGAGCTATTCTGCGTTGGCCTCTCTCCCCTGGCTAACTTCACCCAGCGTCATACTCTGTAGATCCCTTCATGTAGCAGCAAATTTCATGGCTATCTTTTTTTTTTCATAGCCGCATAATATTTTGTTGTTTATATGCACCAGAGTTTCTTTACTCAGTCATCTATTCTTGGACACTTGGGTTGTTTCCAGATTTTAGCTTTTGAGATTTTTTTGTTTTGGGGCCCCTGGGGTATATTCCAAGAAGTGGAGTGCTGGATCAAATGGAAGCTAAATTCCTAGTTCCTTTTTTTTTTTTTTTTTAAGGAATGTTCGTATTGTTTTCAGAAAGGCTGGAGCAGTCGGCATTCCCACCAGCAGTGAAGGAGAGTCCCTTTCTCCCCACGTCTGCACCAGCACTGGTTGTTCTTGTTCTTTAGGATGTGTGCCAGTCTTTGTGGTGCAAAATAATATTTCATTGTTGTTCTGATTTGCATTTCTGTGATGATTAGTGATGCAGAAGATTTTTTTTTCATGTGCCTTTTGGCCATCGTATTTTCTTCTTTTAGGAAGTTTTTGTTCATCTCCTCTCTCTATTTTTTGATGGAGTTGGATTTTTTTTCTTGTTACGTTTTTTTTTTTTGCTTTTTGGGTCATACGTGGTGATGCTCAGGGATTACTCCTAGCTCTGCACTCAGGAATCACTCCTGGCAGTGCTCAGGGGACCATATGGGATGCTGGGAATCGAACCCGGGTCAGCCACGTGCAAGGCAAGCGCCCTCCCCACTGTGCTATTGCTCCAGCCCTTTTCTTGTTAAGTTTTACCAGTGCCTTACATATCTGTGATATTAACCCCTTACCAGATGTGTTTTGGGTAAATAATTTTTCCAATTCCGGAAGCTGTCTTTGTATCCTGGTCACTTTGAGGGGCAGGAGCTTCTTAGTTTCATGTAGCTCCATTTGTTGATCTTCGCTTATGCTTGCTTGGTCAGAGGTGTTTCATCCTTGAAGATGCTTTTAGTTTCACTGACATAGAAAGTTCTGCGTCGTTTTCTTTTTTTTGTTTATTTTATTTTATTATACTGAATCACCGTGAGAAAAAAAAAGAAATACAAAGCTTTCAGGTTTAAGTCTCAGTCATACAATGATTGAACCCTCATCCCTTCACCAGTGCACATGTTCCACCACCAAGAACCCCAATATACCCCCCTCCCACCCAGCCCCCACCTAAGTAGCTAATGATCTTCTTTTTTTTTTTTTTTTGCTTTTTTGGGTCACACCCAGCGATGCTCAGGGGTTACTCCTGGCTTTGCACTCAGGAATTACTCCTGGCGGTGCTCAGGGGACCATATGGGATGCTGGGAATCGAACCTGGGTCGGCTGCGTGCAAGGCAAACGCCCTACCCGCTGTGCTATCGCTCCGGCCCCTGATCTTCATTTTATTCTCTGTACTTTGAATACATTCAATATTTCAATAGAGAACTCACTATCATTGTTTGGAATTTCCCCCCAACAATCAGGCCTGTTGAAAAGGCATCATTTAATAATTTCATTGCTGAGAATGAAGATTCTATGAGCTCTGATGTTTTCTGAATTTCTGATATTTTAGTTCAGTTCACAGTCTAGATGCATGTCTGTAAGAAGCCGCTCTAGGTGCCAAAGTGGGTTAGAAGACCTCTCGGATCATAGTCTTTAGGAGCAGAGGGTCTGTTTCTCGAGCAGCAGCTCCGGATCTTATCTGGGCCGAGGGGGTGCCAGTATCGACCCCATCCCATGATCGCCTATGAGCCACAGCATTGCAAAGTTCCTACCTCTGGGTGGAAGTCTTAGGGGGTGGCTCTCACCCACGTGGATGATGCATCGTTTTCCTTTATATACGTCAAGGATTCAGGTCTGATCCTTTTTTTTTTTTTTTTTTTTTGCTTTTTGGGTCACACCTGGCAATGCTCAGGGGTTACTCCTGGCTCTGCTCTCAGGAATTACTCCTGGCAGTGCTCAGGGGACCATATGGGATGCTGGGAATGGAACCTGGGTCAGCCGCATGCAAGGCAAATGTCCTACCCGCTGTGCTATTGCTCCAGCCCCCTAGTCCATTTTGATTTGACTTTTGTGCCTGGCATTAGAAAAAGGTTTGGGTTTACTGTTTTTTTTTTTTTTTTTTGCATGCAGTTCCTAGTTTTCCCAGCACTGCTTGTTGAAGAGGCTTTCTGTTCCATTTAATATTTTTTGCTCCTTTAACAAAGATTAACTGACAATGTACCTGAGGATCATATGCCTCAGAATATTAAACTCTGTCTCATTGACATGAGGTCTGTCTTTATTCTGGTACCATGTTGTTTTAATTACTTCCACTTTGTAGTACAGTTTGTAACAAGTCACACAATGGAGACGTTATTGGTGCCCGCTCGAGCAAATCGATGAGCAACGGGATGATAGTGACAATGACAGTTTGAGGTTGGGGAAGGTGAGGCCTCCCATCTTCTTTCCCCCAAGGATTGTTTTAGCTATCCGTGGGGTTTTGTTTTTCCATATGAATTACATGAGTGTCGGATCTATTTCTTTGAAAAATGTCATGGGTACCCTTATAGGGACTGCACTGACTTTTTTTTTTTTTGCATTTTGAGTCACACCCAGTGATGCTCAGGGGTTATTACTGTAGGCTCTGCACTCAGGGGTTACTCCTGGCAGTGCTTGGGGGACCACATGGGATGGTGGGAATTGAACCCGGGTCGGCCGTGTGCAAGGCAAAGGCTCTACCCACTGTACTATCGCTCCAGCCCCTAGGAACTGCACTGAATCTGTACACTGCTTTCGGGAGTATTGCCATTTTGCTGATATTAATCCTCCCAGTCCATGAACAAGGGACGTTTTTCCATTTCCTCATGTTCTCTTTTATTTTTAGAGTAGTGTTTTGCAGTTTTCTTTGTATGGGTCTTTTTTTTTTTTCTTTTTGGGTTACACCCGGTGATGCACAGGGGTTACTCCTGGTTTTGCAATCAGGAATTACCCCTGGTGGTGCTCAGGGGACCATATGGGATGCTGGGAATCGAACCCAGGTTGGCAAATGCCCTACCCGCTGTGCTATTGCTCCAGCCCCTTCTTTGTATGGGTCTTTCACCTTAGTTAAGCTGATTCCAAGGTACGTGGTTTACTGAGGCACGATTGTGAATGGGATTTTTAAAATGACCTCTCTCTTCTCCTTCATTATTTGCATGTAGGAAAACCATGGACTTTTGCATATTAATTTTGTGGCCTGACACCTCACTATACAAATCTGTTGTTTCTAAGAGCTTCTCTGTAGAGTCTTTGGGATTTTGTAAATATAGTATCATGTCATCTGCTGATAGGGATTCCTTCCTTTCCTATATGGAGGCCCGGGATATCTTTTTCTTGCCTAATTGCTATGGCGTGTGGCTTGCAGTGCAGGCACTGACAGGTTTGCCGTCCCTTACTTCCTTTCCAGTGCTCTCGCCTTCGGTGTGTGGGTTGGGGTGTGGAGCTCGGGTGCGGGGGCCACCGTGTCCTGGGCCCCCCGGGGCGCTGCTCTAGCTGTGGTCCTCAGGGTGGGAGAGGCCTCGGTTGAAGGCCCGGTCTGCTGTGCTGTCCTACCCGCACCTCTCGGTGCCTTTCCCTGTCACTAACGTGATGGTGGCCTGTTCATATGTCCATGTGTCCGTGTGTCCGTGCCCTGTTTTGCGTCTTCCCTGTCTTTGCCTTTTCCGCCCAATGAGCTGAGTTCTCTGTAGAGCACGAGGTGTCTCCTGAGGCTGGAGCGCAAGCAGCTGTGTCTGCCGGCCCGTGTTCGGGTGGACGCTGCCCACCCCCTACTCCGCCCTGTCAGGCGGGCGTCCTGCCCAGCACAGGAAGGCAGAGGGAGAAATACAAGCATCAGAGGTTGGTGGTGACCATGGGCCGGGTGGTGGCACTTGGTGACCAACTCTTGGTGCTGGAACAGGAAGGGGCTCCAGATTGTGGGGACACATGTGACCCTGTGCATGGGGGCGGGGGTCTTGGGCACCTCGGGGGTGGTGACGTGAGGTCACTGTGTACAGGCCATAACTGTCAACACCATCGCAAACACATTACCTTCCTCTACAATCAAAGAACAGAAGTAAAGCAGTTCCGTTTATCATGAATGAGCCAAAATAGAGCAGGAACTGCAGTGTGGCGGGATTTCCACTCTGCTGGGAAAGACCGAATGCTCAACCCGCAAAGCCTTAGAAACGGGTTTTCTTTCCTCTGGAGACCCAGGTGAGCTCACGCTCTTTCAGCCTGGGCAAGGACAAAGCAGAGAGCGTCACCGTGTCAGCTCCGTGCGCAGCCTGGTCTGTGCCTTCTGAAAGGCAGAGTTGGGGGTGGGAGACGAACAGGCCAGGGTGGGCCAGGCAGGGGGTTAGGAGTCTGGGAAGCAGAGGGGAGCCTCTGTCGCCGGGCATGGAGATGGACGGACAGACCTGGAGGCCTGTAGGCGCATCCTGATAAGGGGGTAGACTTGTGGGGGGTGGAGAGATAGCAGGGGTAGGGGGGGAGGGCGCTGGCCTTGCACACAGCCAACTGGGTTTGATCCCTGGGACCCCATGTGGTCCCCTGCGCACTGCCAGGACTAATTCCTGAGTGTAGAGCCAGGAGTAGTCCCTGAGCATTGCCGGGAGTGACCCCCCAAACAACCTCCCCTCCCGCTATGCCGAATCAGATAGAAATATTTTATATTTCTGGGGCTGGAGAGATAGCACAGTGGGTAGGGTACTTTCCTTGTATGCAACAGACCTGGGTTCGATCCCCGGCATCCCATATGGCCCCCTGAGCACTGCCAAGAGTAATTTCTGAATGCAGAGCCAGGAGTAACCCCGGAGCATTGCTGAGTGTTAACCCCCTTCCTCCTCCCCACAAACCCCGAACAAACAAAAATTAATTAATTAATTAATTGACTTTTTTGTCACACCAAGCAATGCTCAGGGGTTACTGAGAATTATTATAATAATTCCTGGCACTGCACTCAGGAATTACTCTGGGGGTGCTTGGGGGACCATATGGGATGCCAGGGATTGAACCTGGGCCAGCCATGTGCAAAGCAAATCCTGCCCCCCGGTCGCTGTACTATTGCACTGGTCCCAAAATATTTCATATTTACTGCATAATATTTTCAATATTTGATTATCGCTTATGATTTTGATTTTTTTTTCCCCTGCTGGTTTTTACTTATGGGAACACTTTCATTTTTTAGTTTATTTTGTGATTTTTGTCTCTGAGCTTCTCATTTTATTTTTTGAGTATTCGGTCTTGGGCCCACACCTGGCAGCTCGCCGGGCTTACTCCTGGCTTGACTCTGCTCCTGACGGTGTCCGGGGACTGTCTGGGGTGTACTTTTTTTTTTTTTTGCTTTGCTTTTTGGGTCAACCCAGCGATGCTCAGGGGTTTCTCCTGGCTCTGCACTCAGGAATCACTCGTGGTGGTGCTTGGGGGACCCTGAGGGATGTCGGGGATCAAACTTGGGTCTGCCGCATGCAAGGCAGGCGCCCTCCCCGCTGTACTGCCACTGCGGCCCTGGGTTGTACTTCTATATTGATTCAAAAGAGATTTTCTAAGGGCTGGAGTGATACTAGCTAGGGCATATGTGTTGCATTCAGCTGACCCGGGTTCGATTCCCGGCATCTCATAGGGTCCCGCAAGCACCACCAGGAGTGATTCCTGAGCCTAGATAGAACCAGGGGTGGCCCAGAAACCACAGCTGGTGTGGCCCCGAAACCACAATAAAAGGTTATCCAGGCGACACTTACCATGGAATTCCGGGTGGCAGACTCTTGTGAGTGCTGACTTGTGTGAGGAGCCGCCAGGGAAGAAGTTCCGCTCCCTTGCCAGCACAAAGCCCAATCAGACAGCTATTGTGCTTGTGGGGAGCTATTTCTCACTCATTCTACCTTAGCTAGACCTTTATGGGTTTCTGGTGTGTGTGTGTGTGTGTGTGTGTGTGTGTGTGTGTGTGTGTGTCTGTGTGTGTGTGTCTGTGTCTGTGTGTCTGTGTCTCTGTATGCGTATTCGGTGAGAGAAAAGTGCACACATGAGGGAAAGCTTACATGCCATATTTTTTTTTTTGAGGGGGGTGCACACACACACACACACACATACACACACACACACACACTTGCTCAGGGCTTGCTTCCAGCTCTATACTCAGAGATCACTCTAGGTGGGCTTGGGGGGCCATACGTGGGGCTGGGGATTGAATTCAGGTCAGCCACGTGCAAGGCAAGCCTGCTGCTGGTGTGCTATCTCTCTGGGCCCCATGATGTGAAATTTTTTTTTTCTTTCTGGGTCACACCCGGCGATGCTCAGGGGTTACTCCTGGCTCATGCACTCAGGAATTACTCCTGGTGGTGCTCGGGGGACCATATGGGATGCTGGGAATCGAACCTGGGTCGGCCGCGTGCGAGGCAAACACCCTACCCTCTGTGTTATTGCTCCAGCCCCATGATGTGAAATTTTAAAAGAGAAATATCTTTTCAAAGGTAATATGACTTTCGGCCAGAGTGATAGCACAGCAGATAGGGTGTTTGCCTTGCAGATGGCCGACCCGGGTTCGATCCTCGGCATCCCATAGGGTCCCCTGAGCACCGCCAGGAGTGATTCCTGAGTGCAGAGCCAGGAGGAACCCCTGAGAATCCCTGGGTGTGATCCAAAAAGGAAAAAAAAGTTAATGTGACTTTAGCACATCCTTATTCTGGTAAGAGACAGTGAAACTACAGAAACAAGTGGGAACTCTCTTGTGAGATTTCTTCACTTTCGGGGTTAGTCACCCTGGACGGAGCAAGCTGGGGTAAGGCAGCGCCCGGCAAATCAAAGAGATCCACCGAGGCGTAGGTCTCACCAGGGCGCTCTGGGCTGAGACCCTCTTTCTCTTTGCTTAAAGGATTTCGACTCTTTCTTCTCTGCAAAAGAAGAGAACATTATCTATTCGTTTCTGGGATTGGCTCCCCCTCCTGGATCAAAGGTAAGTTGGAAACCCCGTTGGAGCACAACTAGTGCAGGTAAAATTCAGCATTTGGGATCACTTACTAACGGTGACCTTTCAGGTAACATGGCTGTGGTGCGTGCCGTATTCGGATGATGGCGTATGCATTGATACGGGTTTCTTTGGCCCAGCCTACAGTGCTCTGGGGCTGTTCTCACCTGACATTGCTCAGGACTCGTTCCTGGCTCTGCACCCAGGGGTCACTCCTGGCGGGGCTCAAGGGCCCTTAGGTGGTGCTGGGGATTGAACCCGGGTCTGCTGCATGCAAAGCAAGAGCCATACTCCCTGTACCATCTCTTGGGCCTGCCCAGTTCTCCTTCTTTAAACATTTTTTAAACTGTGGCTTTAGTAACAAGGTCACAGTAATGTTAATGTATATGGCTTTGCAGAGTCATCGAACCTTCCCCCCGCCCCCACCCCAGTGGCCCAGGCCTGCCCCACTGTCCATGTCACTTCCGGTCCAGGCTTTCTTCCCTTGCTCCCCACCCCGCTGCTTGCTAATGTCAGTTTTATAATCAGAGGCCGAGGGTTCCTCATCACTTGATACTGTCTGTTCCCTTGTCTTGTTTCTCCCTCTGCCTCAGTTGGGCAAGATCATCTGGTATTTGTCCTTTCCCTTCTGACCTATTTCACTGGACATGACACCTCCTGGTTCCGTCCAAGTTGCAGGGACTGACAAGATTTCATCATTTCTCACAGCGGATTAATATTCCGTTGTGTCTAGATCACTGCCTCTCTTTAAAAATTTATTTTTTATTTAAAGTTTTTAACTTATTGACGGAGGTCCTGTGATTGACACGACTGTTCAGGATGGTTCCTCGTGCACGTTATCATAACACGTTCTCTTCCATCCCTCGTCCTCCTCTGAGGTCACTTCACCTGTAGCCTCAGCCCTGGCTGGTGTGCCCAGCTCCCCACCCGCAGGGACTCCGACACCCCTCCGTCTCCCCCACCCCCTCGACAGCACAGTGGGTGGATCTATTCTCTGGTTGTAAATTCCTGGTTTCTTTTTCTTTCTTTCTTTTTTTTTTTTTTTGCTTTTTGGGTCACACCTGGCGATGCACAGGGGTCACTCCTGGCTCATGCACTCAGGAATCACCCCTGGCGGTGCTCAGGGGACCATATGGGATGCTGGGATTCGAACCCGGGTCGGCCGCGTGCAAGGCAAACGCCCTACCCGCTGTGCTATCACTCCAGCCCCCTTTTTCTTTCTTTTTTTCTTTTTTTTTTTCTCTTTGGGTCACACCCGGCGATGCACAGGGGTTACTACTGGTCTTCACTCAGGAATTACTCCTGGCGGTGCTCAGGGGACCATATGGGATGCTGGGAATCGAACCCGGGTCGGCTGTGTGCAAGGCAAACACCCTACCCTCTGTACTATCACTCCAGCCCCAATTTCTGGTTTCTTGATCCCTTCCTCTGCCCTTGGACATCAGGCTGTGTCCATGTTCCGGGTCTCACCCTTAGCACGCCAAGAACATGGCTGCGCGTGGATCTTCGTGAACGAATGTGTCTGCACTTGGGGGCGGAGACAAAGAAGCGGGGGCGCTGGATCCCAGGAAAGCCGTCTTCTTACTTTCCCAAGAAGCTTCCGGAGTGCCTCCAGTGCATCGGAGGGCCAGGCGACGTTCCCGCCGACAGTGGACGAGGGTGACGCGTCCACATCTTTGCCGACACCATTTCCCGCTGGTTGAAGATCGGGTGTCGGTCACAGGCAGAGCCGACGTCTGACTGCCAGGGGCCCAGTGGACGGAAGGGACTGTCTGTCCCTGCTCAGTAAGATCTGGCAACGGTCTGAGGGCGGAGTCGCCCTTCCCAAGGTTGGCGCTGGGACAGAGGGACCCTCACCCCGGAGAGTGGGCAGGCAGGAAGGAGAGCAGTCTCTCCTCACTCCCCTCTGCAGTGCTCTTTTGGTTTTCTCCATTCCCATTTGGAAATTCGCCATGTTCAGAAAAGATGGCTATTGTCCCCAGGATGATTGTTTAAAACTCCTGTCACCTTTAATCATTGGCGAAGGAGCAAGAAATGTGAAGTGGAGCCTCTTCAACAAGTGGTGCCGGGAAACTTGGCCAGCTACATGCAAAAAAAAAAAAAAAAAAAAATTAGTCCAAACCTTGGTCTAATGCCAGGCACAAAAGTCAGATCAAAGTGGAACAAAGACCTGAATCTGGCAGGTACATAGAGGAAAGCGTAGGCAGAACTCTCTGTGGCTAACGGCATCGGCAAGGATGAAACACCACTGACCAGTAAGCAAAGCTAAATGGGACCTCATTAAACTAAGAAGCTTCTGCACCGCAAAGGGAACAGTGTTGCGTGAATATTCGCGCTGTTGGAGGCGCTGAGACAAGGAACTCGGAAGAAATGTATGTCATGGAGGGTCTAGGTTCTCTCTGACTCTTGACAAAGGTAGAGAGCCCCCGTGATCTCCTTCTATTGATCATGGTACCTCTAAAGGGGACAATACAGTGACGTCACCAAAGGCATCAAAAGAAGTTACAGGAAGAACATTGAGGCAGTAGAACATGCATTGTTTCCTTGCATCTGCAGGCCACTAATTTTGGCCTCCGAAAGAAGATACAAAACCAAAACTGGAACCTTTCTTGGGCTAAAAGCACTTGGATTTACATCCCAAAGACAAGGCTGGGCTGCCACCTGAAATCTACACTTCAAATACAAATTGCCCCCCCCCCCCACCTGAAATCTACATCCCAGAGGCTAGGCTGGGCCAGAGCCCAGAATCTACAATGTCAAAGGTCAGGCCTGGCTAACACCTGAGATCTGCATGTCAAAGACCAGCCAAGGCTTCTGTGAGAAAAGGAACACTGCCCCTTTCAATGTACTGAAATTATTTTCTGAAGGCAGCCTGAAGGGGGAAAATGTTCCTGTCTGTAGTACAGTCTGTGTGGGCTCGCCCTGGTAGCTCAGTCCATCCCCAACAGAACAGTAGCCAGGACACAGAGACATCCCACAGAATGGGAAAAATTATTTACCCAACACTCGTCTGATAAGGGATTAATATCCATATATGTAAGGCACTGATAGAACTTATAAGGAAGAAATACCCAACTCCGTTTAAAAAATGGGGAGGAGATGAACTATGGCTTCCTCAGGGAAGAAATAAATACACATGACCAAAAGGCGCATGAAAAAAATGCTCTATCACTAATCATCAGGGGATGCAAATCAGACAAAAACGTGATAATATCTCACACCACAGAGACTGGCACACATCCAAAAAAACAAGAACAAACAATGCTGGTAGAGATGAGGGGAGAAGGTTGGTGGGAATTCATTGTTGGTGGGAATGCCAGCTGGTTCAGACTTCTTAGAAAACAACGTTAGACATTGATCAAAACACTAGAAATTGAGTTTCTATATGACCCGGCAATACCACTCAGGGGAATTTATCCCAGGGGCCCCCCAACACAGCAGAAACGCCCTCCGCACTTGTATATTCACTGCAGCACTGTTCACCACAGCCAGAATCTGGAGACGGTCCAGGAGCCTGAGAACAGGCGACTGGGTAAAGAAACTCTGGCATGTCGACACAGAGGAATACCACTCAGCCACCAGGACAAGGAGCCTTGGAATTTGTTTATACGTGGATGGACGGGGAGAGGATCATGCTGAGTGAGATGAGTCGGGTGGGGGGGCAGACATAGAATCATGGCACTCATCTGCAGGAAATTAACAAAAACCCACAAGGTATAGGACTAATGCCCAAAGACAGTAGAAATGAGGGGCCGGAACGATAGCACAGCGGGTAGGGCGTTTGCCTTGCACGCGGCTGACCCGGGTTCGATCCCCGGCATCCCATATGGTCCCCCAAGCACTGCCAGGAGTAATTCTTGAGTGCAAAGCCAGGAGTAACCCCTGAGCATCGCTGGGTGTGACCCAAAAAGCAAAAAAAAAAAAAAAAAAAAAGACAGTAGAAATGAGTGTCCGGAGGACTGGTCCGTGGTTGGAGCCTGGCACAGGTTGTGGGGGAGAGTGGGGAGGGGTTCAGCTAGGGCAGGGAAGGCACCAGTAGGACAGTGACAGCTGGGAGCAATCATCTGGACAGGAACTGAGTGCTGACAGGGGGAAAGAGATATACATACCCTATAGCACCTGCATTGTGAGACATAGGGCCCAGAAGGGGGGAGGGGGGAAGAGAGGGAAGATGAGAGGAAGAGGGGAAAGAGAGGGAGAGAGAGAGGGAGAGAGGGAAGAGAGGAGAGGGGGGAGAGAGAGAGAGGAAAAGAGAGAGGGAGAGAGGGAGGGAGAGGGAGGAGAGAAAGATGAGAGAGAGAGAGAGGGAGAGAGGGAGGGAAAGGGGGAGAGAGGGAAGAGAGAGGGGGAGGGAGGGAGAGAGAGGGGGAGAGAGGGAGAGAGGGGGAGGGAGAGAGTAGCAGAGAGAGCTGTGTCTTCCACAGAGGCAGGCTGGAGGGGTGGGGGAGGGAAGGGGACACTGTGCTGGCCGAGGTGGGCGTTGGAACAGTGCATGACTGGAGCCCATCACGATCACCCTCGTAACTGTGTGTCTCACGTGACTCAGTAACAAAGGGGGAGACAAGCTTGTGCTGAGTCCTGGGTCAGGACGCCTGCTCCTCCCTTCACTCATCAGCTGGTCTTGGCCCTGGGGTGGCACAGGGTCTCGGGCCCGGGGACTCTTGTGCCGCCACTGGACTCCGTCCCGGGCTGCTGCTTTCTTTTTTTCTGGTTTTGGGGCCACAGCTGGCGGTGCTCAGGGCTTACTCCTTGCTCAGTGCTCAGAGGTCACTCCTGGCGGGCTCGGGGGGCCACACGGGGTGCTGCAGAGTGGGGTGATGCAGTGCGGCTGGCGCCTTCCCCTCTGCCCGTGTCCTGGGCCCTGACTCTGCAGCTTCCTTGGGACTCAAGCGTGTCTCTGGGCCCTTCATTGCCATCGGCTTGTTTGCCAAAGCCTCTGTGTGGGCCCGTGGCTCCCCGTGCCGTGACAGCACCACACCGGCCACAGGTCCTTTGCAAAGCCTGTCCGACACACAGCAGCCAGCACCTCCCTCCTCTGCCAGAATCTGGCCTGTTTGGTTGCTTAACTTGCTTTTTTCCTTTTCTTTTTTGGTGAGTCACCAAGATACTCAGTTACAGACTTACAAACTTTCGTGCTTGTGTGTCAGTCATACTGTGATCGAGCACCCATCCCCCCACCAGTGCCCATTCTCCACGATGGTCCCAGTATCCCCCCCCCCCCCCCCCGCCCCGCCTCTGTGGCAGGGCATTCCCTTTTGCTCTCTCTCTCCTTTTGGGTGTTGTGGTTTGCGATACAGGCATTAAGTGGCCACCATGTTCGGTCCATAGTCTGCCTTCAGCCCGCATCTCCCGTCCCGAGCGGGCCCTCCAGGCGACCTTCACTCGGTGGTCCCTTCTCCCTCTGAGCTGCCTTTCCCCCCTTTGATTGCGTAACTGCTTCCATTTGCGGGTTTGTGGGTTTGGGCCTCACCTGGTGGTGCTCACTCCTGACTGCGCCCGGGGCCCTCCCAGCGGGGCTACCACCCTGTTCCCTGCTTCCTTTCTGTAAAACAGCCCTTTGACCCCAACCAGCTCACCCGGGGTCTGCAGCCCCTGAGGCCATGGTCTCCAGTGGCCTCGCCGTGCCCGAGGCTCCGTGGTGGGGGTGTGAGCAGACTTGCTTTATTTTTATTTTATTCTATTTTTTCTTTTTGGGTCCCACCTGGCGATGCTCAGGGGTTCCTCCCAGCTCTGCACTCAGGAATCACTCCTGGCGGTGCTCGGGGGACCGAATGGGACGCTGGAGATCGAACCCGGGTTGGCTGTGTGCAAGGCAAATGCCCTCCCCGCTGTGCTATATCGCTCTGGCCCGAGAGCAGACCTGCTTTAGTGAGGTAACGTGAGGGTCGCAGAAATCGGGAGTTTTCTCTACTCCTCCTCACCTGCTGCCACCCTCCCCCAGGGCCGCCAGCCTCGTGGAAGTCCCCCGAGATTTCCTATCTAGTAGTGGATGAAAAGCAGATTATGGAGCTCCCAGACCTGTGACTCCAGGTGTCTTGGAGGAGGGAGTCCACCAGGTGGCGCTGGAGGACACGGATTTGTCCGTTGCGCGGATTCCCGCCCCTGGTGCTAGCTCCCTCGCCCCCCAGTTTGAAACACCTATTGGGGTTATGCTCAAGTAGGATTGTAATTATTGGACCACTCTGCAACTTGATTTTTTGCTTCTTTTTTTTTTTTCTTGGCGGGAGACAGGCCTCAGCTAGTGTTGCTTATGGCTGACTCCTGGCCCTGCACTCAGGAATTACTGCTCACGGGACCATCTGGGATGCCGAGGATTGAACCAGGGTCAGCTGCGTGCCAGGCACAGGCCTATTACTCCGAACTCTTGAACTTTCTTTTTTAAAGACAAAAACATTAGTTGAGACAATTAATTAAATGTTATCGCATCACCGTGAGATCCAGTTCCAAAGCTTTCATGTTTGAGTCTCAGTCACGCAATGATCGAATTCCCCCGTCCCTCCACCAGTGCACATTCCCCACCACCAGTGTCCCCAGTACCCCTCCCGCCACCCCCACCCCACCCCACTCACTGCCTGTTGGGCAGGCACCTCCCTTTTCACGCTTGTTTGAGAGACTGTAAATGTTGCTATGTTTCATTCTGTTTTTTTTTTTTTTTTCTTTTTGAGTCACACCCAGCGATGCACAGGGGTCACTCCTGGCTCTGCACTCAGGAATCACTCCTGGCGGTGCTCAGGGGACCATATGGGATGCTGGGAATCGGACCCGGGTCGGCCTGCTGTGCTATCCTCCAGCCCTGCTATGTTTCATTCTGATCCCGTTACAGAAACGATCCGCTCTCTACCCGGGAGTCGGCCTGGGTCTGTACCTCGGCCACAGGGCATGAGGCTTTCTGCGAGAGGAAGCAAAGCAGGCCAGGGAATGAGGCTCCAGCGGGGACCCTGGGGCAGGGGTCCAGGCCAGAGCTCTCCCCGAGAGAGACGCCCTGGGCAGAACTGGCGGGTGCTGTGCTCCGTCGCGGCCCAGTCTGTGCTGAAAGCCTCGGCGTTGTCGGCTCTGCGGGGTTCAGGTGTTTGTGTGAGCGCAGCCCTCATGGCCCTTCCGGTATCCTCCGGAGGACAGACCTTTGATTTGTGGAAATTAAATGACTTGCCACCAACCCACGCCGTCATAACAGCCTTGTCGGGGCGTGTCGGCTGGGAGGTGACTCTCTCCCCCGGACAGAGACACCCCGGACAATTCCAGAGGAAGCGAGTGTGTACGGAGCCCAGGGCGCTCCTAGCCCCGGCTGCTGGCCTTCGAAGGCAAAGCTGGGCCAAGCGCTGGCGAGTCTTCCAGGAGGACCGTGGGTGGGCGGCGCTGCCAGAAAACAAGCTCGATCTTTTTTTTTTTGCTTTTTGGGTCACACCCAGCGATACACAGGGGTCACTCCTGGCTCTGCACTCAGGAATCACTCCTGGCGGTGCTCAGGGGACCATATGGGATGCTGGGAATTGAACCCGGGTCGGCCACGTGCAAGGCAAACGCCCTCCCTGCTGTGCTATCGCTCCAGCCCCAAATTTTATTTTATTTTTAAATTATTTTAAAAAATTGAATCCCAGTGAGATACACAGTTAGGAAGTTGTTCATGATTGGGTTTCAGTCATAAAGTGTTTAGCACCTGCCCTTCCCCGGTGCACATTTCCCGGCACCAGTGTCCCAGCCTCCCGCCCCGCCCCGCCCCGCTGCCTGTCTCTGTGGCGGGCATTTGTCTGTCTCTGTCTCTCTTTGTTTCTCTGTCTCTGTCTCTCTCTGTCTCTGTCTCTCTCTCTGTTTCCCTGTCTCTGTCTCTCTCTGTCTCTGTCTCTGTTTCCCTGTCTCTGTCTCTCTCTGTCTCTCTCTGTTTCCCTGTCTCTGTCTCTCTCTGTCTCTGTTTCTCTGTCTCTGTCTCTCTGTCTCTCTCTGTCTCTCTCTGTTTCCCTGTCTCTCTCTGTCTCTCTCTGTTTCCCTGTCTCTGTCTCTCTCTGTCTCTGTTTCTCTGTCTCTGTCTCTCTGTCTCTGTCTGTCTCTCTCTCTGTTTCCCTGTCTCTGTCTCTCTCTGTCTCTGTCTCTCTCTGTTTCCCTATCTCTGTCTGTCTCTGTTTCCCTGTCTCTGTCTCTCTCTGTCTCTCTCTGTTTCCCTGTCTCTGTCTCTCTCTGTCTCTGTTTCCCTGTCTCTGTCTCTCTCTGTGTCTCTCTCTTTTTCTCTTCTTGACATCCCCACTTTTCCCCAAACCTTTTTATTGCGTCACTGTGCGACAGACCCGTACAAAGCTGCTCACGACTGGGCCCAGTCCTCAGAGTTCCAGCACCCGTCCCTCCGCCAGGGCACATTTCCCAGCACCGGTGGCCCCAGGGTCCCTCCCAGCGCCCCACCCCCGGCCCCTGCCCGCCCCTGTGGCATCAGGCCTGCTCCTGAGAAGCAGGGCACCGGCTCTGACCCGGACAATCCCGGGCCGCTCCTGTGAGACGAGGGGTCCCGGCGCCCCCCGCCTTTCCAGTTAGCCGGGGAGCGAGAAGCCCCGCCAACTCCTCGGTCCCGCGGAGGCCAGGCAGAGGGACTCTCCTCCCGGGAGCCTCGCGTCACCTTGCAGGGCAGAGCTGCTGCGCGGCGTCGGTTTATAAAAGCCTGTGCGGCAGCCAGCAACTCACTGGCCGTCGGGGAAGGGCGGGCGGAGAGCAGGGACAGTGCGCCGCGGCCCACGTGCGGCATCTGGTCAGCTGGGCCCAGGTGGTCATTGTCGTTTGCTCCCTGACTGGGCGTCAGGATCCCGAGTCAGGGCCCGGTGGCCTCAGCCGCTGGGAGACGTCATCGGGAGCCCCCAGCCCCGGGGGGCGGCACAGGACCCTTCCCGGCACCCGAGCAGCTGGGAACGCTCGTGGGGGCCTCAGGAAAACAAGCCCGCGGACAGATCTGCGGTGGCAAAGACTGTGTTTGTTGTTCACATACTATGGGCGGTTTCCGAAGGGCCGAGACCTGAGCAGCAGAACAAGAAAAGGGGATGTTTTTGATGCCAAGTAAAAGAAAACAAAATCAGTCTCACCACTTATATGGAACTATTAAGTCAATTGCATTTTTTTTGGAGGACGGTAGTGGGGGTACTCTGGGCTCTGGGGTCTTCTGGTGGGGCCGAGGAGAGCTTGAGGTGTGCTGGGGTTGGCCGAATGTGAAGCAGCACTTTGACCTCTCAACGATCTCACCTACCCCATGTGGCACATTTCATTTCCTTAAAAGGAAGGAAAAATATTTTAGGGGCCAGAGAGATAGTACAGTGGGTAGCGCACTTGCCTTGCATGTAGCCAACTTGGGTTCAATGCCTGGTATCACCGAGGAGTCCCCGAGCCCGCCAGGAGTGGTCTCTGAGTGCAGAGCCAGGCGTCAGCCCTGAGCACAGCCGGGGGTGGCACAAAAAATCGAGGGCAAAAGAAAAAAGAAATGTAATTACAGTGTCCCACAATTTTGTTGAATTTTGTGTTTAGTGTTGTAGAAGCATAAACAGGAAAACATTTTGAATAACCATCAACTGGGGAATGTCTGAGTAAAATTTTACATATTTAATATGAAGCAGATGTATGAAAGAATTAAACCATATGAATTAACCAGGATAAGTGTCCAGCAAGCTAAACATTTAAGTCATGCACAGTAATTTTTTTGTTTTAAAGGCAGAATGAAGCAAACAGGGGCTGGAGCTATAGTCTGGTGGATAGAACGCTTGCCTTGCACACGGCTGACCTGGGTTTGATCCCTGGCATATGGTCCTCCGAGCCCACCAGGAGGAATTCCTGAGTGCTGAGCCTGGAATTAACTCCCGAGCACTGCTGGGTGTGGCCCCCAAACAAAACAAAGCGAATAAAACAGCTTCTAAGTATATAGCATGAGTCACATGCGTGCTACTTTTTAAAAATTTACCATTTTAGTAATACACTGGTGGGATTTGAGAGGGTCCATGTGTCTGTCTCCGTGTGCTTCCGGGGCCTTTTGAATAGAAACGACTCATATTTCCCTCATCTTACTGAACTGTGGCTGATGTAGGAGGATGCCAGTTTCTGTGTAAGTAAGGTGTTTTTGAGATGAGAGCTCAGACTCTTTCACACCCGTCCCCGCATGCATTTCCTCTCATGATGAGAAGAAAGAACCTATTTGGAACTGCTGGGTGAGCCACGGGCCCCAGCAGGGCTGTGGACGGAGCTCTGGCCCCGAGGGGGCATTTCCTGCCCCTGTGTCCTTGTTCCTCACGCGTGGGTGGGAGCTGCCCTCCATTTAGGCCACAGTTTGGTAAAGGGGGAAGGAAGGATGCAAACAGTCTCAACGGTTAAAAGATGCCATGATACAAGGTATTATTCTCTTTAAAAATTTTATTAAGGAACTGTGATTTACAAAGTTATTGATAGTTGAGTTTTAGGCATATCATATTTCAACACCAATCCCACCGCCAGGGTCAACGTCCCACCACCGGTGTTCCCAGATCCCCTCCCCTCCCAAGCCCCCAAACAAGCGATTATTCTCAAGAAAATGTCTTGATTTCTGTGGTGCAGGTGACAGAATCCCCTGAGGGAGCATCTTCACTTCCCAACGGTGATGTGGAGGGAGAGGCTCCGAGTACCACAGAGGTGAGAGTCGGTGCCACATGGTGTCCATTGGACCAATGCTGCTCTGTGTCTGTCTGTCATCTACCTACCTGTCTTCTGTTTACCTACCATCTGCCTACTCTCATCAATCCATCCATCCATCTATCCATCTGTTCGTCATGCATGCATGCGTCTGTTCATCCATCCGTCCGTCCGTCTGTCCATCCATCCATCCATCCATCCATCCATCCATCCATCCATCTATCCATCTGCTCATCCATCTATCCAGCCATCCACCTGTCTGGAAATCCATCCATCCATCTGTTTGTCCATGCATGCATGCATCTGCCCATCCATCCATCCACCGTCCATCCATCCATCCATCCATCCATCCATCCATCCATCCATCCATCCATCCATCCATCTATCCATCTGCTCATTCATCTATCCAGCCATCCACCTGTCTGGAAATCCATCCATCCATCTGTTTGTCCATTCATGCATGCATCTGCCCATCCATCCATCCACCGTCCATCTATCCATCCATCCATCTGTCCATCTATCCATCTATCAGTCTAACCTATATATCATCTATGATCAAGTATATATGTATCACCACTCTTGCCTGTCTCTTTGTTATCCATTATTTATCCATGTACGTATGTATCTGTCTATGCATTCATCTATTATTTATAGATATATATGTTTCTATGGGTGATCTGTCTATTAAGCATCACTTTCATCTTTAGGCCAGAGAGATAGTACAGTGGGAAGGGTGCTTTCCCTGCATGTGGCTGACCTGGGTTCAATTCCTGGCATCCTTTAGGGTCCTGTGGCCCCCCACCCCTGGAGTGACACATGAATGCAGGACCAGGGGGAAGCCCTGAGGTTTGAAAACAAAACAAAAGCATCTCATCCTTCTCTTCCTGCGTCTGTCTGCTCTCAGCTGGCCTCTCTTCTGTTGTCTGAGATTTCAGACCCTCTCTCCACACAAGTAGTAGGAAGCAAACGCCGCCTAATTCTGGTTCCTTGGGACTCCTCTTCATAAGTCTTTGGCGGGCTAGTTGTGGCTCCTCATCAGGGCTGATGACTTCACCTGGCCCGTGAGCTAGTCCTGTTGGCGGCACCGACAGATCCAAACACCATTCCCGTGATCAGCAGCCCGCGTGCTGGCCACTGCGGACACTGAGATCTGTAGATCCCGACCCCCTCCGCTGCAGACACGAGACTCAGCTAGCCCTGTTTCCAGCCGCTTCTCAGCAGGAACCATCCCCCAGCGGCGGGGGTGAGGGGCGAGGGGGCGGTGGGCTGGGGTGTCTGATGTTTCCTTGGGAGCTTCCTCAGGTTAGCCATGTTGTGTTTTTTCCTTTACGCCCAGGGAACGGAGAACGTTGAAGGAGGTGGAGAAAACGAAGCCGAAAAAGAGGACAAAGAAGATGCGGGTGACCTTGCTGAGCCCCGCGAGGAGAAAGTGAGTGTGTGGTCTTCCCTGGCCTGGGCTGGGGTCTGTGTGGGCCAGTCACTGCCCTCAGCGTGGGGCCCAGTGTCTCCCTGGGGCTGGGACCGTGATCAGGAGAGCCGGGCTGAGAGTCGAGGCGATTCTCCCGGGCCGTGTCGGGGCTGGTGGGGCTCTGTCCCGAGCTGGAGGAGGCTGGCCAGGCCGGGGGGACAGTGGCAGCGTCTTTCCGTGGCGGCTGAGTCACCCAGGGCAGCCGAGCTTCAGGTTCTTTCTAGAACAAGGACAGTTTCCTGGTGACCGACTCCCGGCCTGTTCGGGGGTGGGTGGGGCATCTCGTGGGAAGCAGGAAGAACTGAGGAGAGAAAGGGGGGGTGTGCAGGGAGGGAAAGTCAAGCTGGTCCCGGCCCAGCTGGGGGAGAGTAGCCTAGTAGTGAGCGCTGGCCTTGCACGTGTGTGGTTCTGGGGTCAGTGCCCCCAGCAAACGAGCAAACAGCAAGCCGGGGGCGGGAGGATGCTCGATGGACTGATCCAAGACCAATGATCCAACTCTAAAGGAGCTCAGACCCAGCGACAGGAGGAAGTGGGCTGCGTTTGGTAGGGGTGGAGGGAGATGGTGGGTCTAGAAGGATCAAACCGAGACAGCGGAGAACCAGGGGTGGGGACGGTCACGTCCTCAAAGACTTCTGAGCAGGTGGCCGGTGAGCCAGGCAGGGGGCTTCTGCTCTCGGCCGGTTGTGGGAGGTCCGTTCCCCAGGCTAGGCTGGCCCCACCCTTACCCACGTAGAGGCATAGACAGCTGGGCTTTGGGGGTCACACCGGGCTGGGGATGGTGCCCAGGTGGACGCCTCACCCGTGGTACCACCTACTCGCTGTGCCACCGCTCCAGCCCTGTCCTGGGGAGTTGACGGTGGCGAATCTGGACCTGAGTGAGCGCCCCCTGTCCGAGGCCCGTCTCAGTGCCGGGGGCCCGGGGAGAGGAAGGCTCAGTTTCAGTCTCTTTTTGGTTGTGTCTGGCTCGGGGGCCAGACTTGGGGATGCTCCTGACTCCGCACTTAGGGATTATCTTTGTTGGTGTGTGGGGGCTCGAACCTGGGTGGGCCACGTGCAAGGCAAGAGTCTTACCTGTCGTACCATCGCTCCGTTTCACGATTTTCAGTCCTGACCTAGGGAGTCAACAGGATTTTGTGGCAGCCTGTATAATTTCAAAAGAAAACCCAGCGACAGATTTATTATCTTGTCATTTAAAAACGCGGGTTTTATTATTTAACCTTCTCAGCAAATGCCTGATGCATTTTTTTTTTGCTTTTTTTTGGGGTCACACCTGGCAATGTTCAGGGGTTAGTCCTGGCTCTGCACTCAGGAGTCACTCCTGGCAGTGCTTGGGGCACCATATGGGATGCTGGGATCGAACCCAGGTCAGCCGCGTGCAAGGCAAATGCCCTCCCCGCTGTGCTGTCGCTCCGGCCCCTGGTTGAGTTATGTTTCAAGACTCAATGTGCTGCTTTCACAGAGACATAAAGACAAGCATCACAGCCCGGCCTGGAAGCCAGTCTCCAGAGGCTGAGAGGAAGGAGTGGTTTTCTGGGGGTGGGTTACCCATTGGTGCTGGGAGGGGGGGGCACTTATTATTTTTCTAACCTTATTTAAACTCTGTAGTTTACAAGATTGTTTAAAATACAGTTTTTCGGGGCATCCAGTTTTCCGGCACCAAACCCGGCACCAGTGTGGGCTTCCTCCAGCCTTTTCCCCGGCTCCCCCGTTTCCCACCCCTCAGATCTGCCCCTAGCAGAAGCAAAACTATTTACTTTATATTGCTTATGAAAATAAACCTGAATAGTTAAAGTTAACCACAGCAAAATACAAGATTATCTCTGTACCATCTCCGATTGTATTGAGATATGATAGCAGAATGTGCGTTTGGTGATCTACTACAATAATTTCTTTAAATACACTTTATATTTACAAGGTTATACTTTGTATGTGTTAGTTTAGCTGTGTCCTTTCACCTGAATTTTTTAAAAGAGGAATGCAAATTACCATTCAGCTGTTTAATCAAAGGCTGAATCACTGAAGTATGTTTTGCTAGCTGTTTTATCTCCAGTCAATATAAGAAGTTTTAGTAGAAAGCATCATGGCTAGTTAACATAATGGATGCTGGATTAAAATTATTTTTAATAATTAATCATTAATAATTAAAAAGGGCTATTTAAGATTAATGGATAGGCTATAGTATGACCCCTTTATTTCTTCTTGTAACTACTGAGAGTATCCCACCCGCATGGCAGAGCCTGGCAAGCTCCCTGTGGCGTATTCGATATGCCAAAAACAGTAACGATGGTCTCATTCCCCTGACCCTGAAAGAGCCTCCAATCATTGGGAAAGAAGAGTAAGGAGAGGCTGCTAAAATCCCAGGGCCGAGTGTAATAGAGACGTTACTGGTGCCTGCTTGAGTAAATCGACAAACAACGGGATGACAGTGATACAGTGATATTACAACAAAAATGGCAAATGGAATTATCAAAACATGGTTCAGAAAAAGAAAATTTGTGAAAGTGTCTCACAGGGGTGTCATTAAGTCCTTATCTGAGGATTTTCTGGGCTGCTGGTTGCTAGTTGCACCTTCCGTGTTACTGCTTTTGCTCACTGAGCTTCGTGGATTCTGCGCGACTTCCCCGTCTAATTAGCTGTGCTCCTCCAGGCTGGCCGGGCGGTGGAGCTTGGAGGGGCCGTGCAGCCACACACGCAGCCACGGGCTCCAGGGGCTGTTGAATTGGGACAGCACTGTTTTTTTTTTTTTTTGTGACATATAGTTATAAGCTTTCACGTTTGAGTTTCAGCCATATAATGATCAAACCCCATCCCTCCACCAGTGCACATTCCCCACCACCAGTGTCCCTAGTAAACCCCCCCCCCCTTCCAGCCCTCTCCCTGCCTCCATGGCAGACAGTTTCCCCCATACTGTCTCTCTACTTTGGGGCATCATGGTTTGCAATACAGATACTGAGAGGCCGTCATGTTTGGTCCTTTACCTACTTTCAGCACACATCTCCCATCCCGAGCATTCCTCCAACCATCACTGACTCAGTGACCCCTTCTCTATCCCAGCTGCCTTCTCTCCCAACTCACGAGGCAGGCTGCCAACTATGGGGCAATCTCCCTGTCTCTGCTGTCCTTGGGTATCAGTCTCTTATTATGTTATTTTATACTCCACAGATGAGTGCAGTCCTTCTATGTCTGTCCCTCTCGTTCTGACTCATTTCACTCAGCATGATGCTCTCCATGTCTACCCACTTAGGAGCAAATTTCATGACTTCCTCTCTCCTAACAGCTGCATAGTACTCCACTGTGTAGATGTACCAAAGTGTCTTTAACCGCTCGTCTGTTCTCGGGCACTCGGGCTGTGTCCAGAGTCTGGCTGTTGTGGACAGTGCAGGGCAGCTCTTTGGCTTGGCCTGTCTTGCAATTAACCGTGAGCCAGTGAAACTGGGACGTTTGTATGCCGGAGGCTGCTGGGGTTGGGGGTGGGAAGGATCCCTTCTGGAGACACTCAGCCCAACTCCGCAGGCCTGAGGGTTTGATGCTTTGCGCCCTGTGATGGGGGTGGGTGGGGGTCTCGTAGGGGCCCCGCACATGCAATGCAGGCACTCCGTCCCTCTGAGCTGTCTCCCTAGCCCTGCTTCCTATCATTATGATGAGTTTTATTTGGTAGTACCCAGTTGTACTAACTCCTTGAGACTTGTTCCTGGCAGTGCTTGGAGGACCCTGTGTGCTGGGAGTTGAACCTGGGCCTCCCCCAAGTTCCAGACCACTGAGCCATCTTTTTGGCCCCCCCATCCTTATTCAGGCATTGATTTTTTCTGTGGCCTCCATGGCGAAAGCTCTGCCTTCTGGTCTTCATCCCTCTGGTCCATTTTTGTGCTGACCTGAGATAACATTTTTTGGGAGTTATCTCTCGAGGTTACTCTTGATCCAGTGCTCTGGGGCCCAGTGGTGCTCGGGTAACCTCATGTAGTGCCAAGGATGGTCCTTAGGCCTCCTGTGGGCAAAGCTTGTGCCTCTGGGGCAGCTCCTGGTGCCAGAAACTTGCGTTTGTTTTGTGTCTATAGCTGTTCACTGAAGTTGTGCTGCATTATGGCATCACGTAAATCCCGGGGTGGTGAGCTCCAGCTGGTGTACTTACAACACTGTTTGGCATTTTCTTTTATTTTGGCTCTGGGCGTTTTAATTTTTTCTTTCCCTGGTCTTCTTGGTTACTGAGGTTACAGTTAACGATGGAACTGAAAGAGCCTCCAGCCGTTGGGAAAGACGAGTCAGGAGAGGCTGCTAGACTCTCAGGGCCGGGAGGAATAGAGACGTTACTGGTGCCCGCTCGAGTAGATCAACAAACAACGGGATGACAGTGATGCAGTGACACAGTTGACGACGGAGCAGGGGTCTTAGGAGTTATTTTGGCACCTTGTCAGAAGATACTCCATCTCCCTCCCCACCCAAGGACCTTTAGCCCCTGGTGGTCACCTCAGGTCTTATTTTTGGAGGGGCCACACCCAGTGGTGCTCAGGGATTACTCCTGACTCTGCACTCAGGGACCACTGGTGGTGGGGGAGGGGCTCAGGGCACCCTTTGTGGTGCGGGGGATGGAAGCTGGTCAGCAACATGCAGGCAGACGCCCTCCTCGCTGCCCCGTCACTCAGCCCTCGGTTCTGTGATGGGTCAAGGCTGTGTCTGGCCCGACCTTGCTTCTCTGTCTCCCACACACGAGCGAGTTCTGTGGTGTCGCTCCTCAGGCTGATTTCATTCAGCGTCACCCATGCAGCCCCGGCCCCGCCTGACACGGTCATTCTGGATGAGCATGGTGACACGACCCACTCAGATCCAGTTTGGCCCCCTCCGTCCTGTCGTTCCTACATAGAGACGAAGTCTTATCCCCGACCCCCCACCCCGCCATTTGACAGACGATGCTTTGCTCCTTGGCGTAACTTCATCGAATCCCATAAGAGAAATAAAACCAGGCTTGCCAGTAAACGGATTATAATGACGTCATAACGCGGTTAGCGAGGACTGATTGTGTTTGGAGGAGGGTCGATGGGATCTTTGGCAGGAGACGGGCTGGCCGGGAGACTGGCCCGAGGACCCGCCGTCTGCTCTCCGGTCGCGTCTGCCTCAGACGATTATGTGCACGTCTGTAACTCACTGTGCTGAAGTAGGATATGTATGGGGGGGTGGGAAAGAAAGAGGGTGAGGCAGGAAGACTCGGGGCTTCCGCTCCGCTGGGCCCACGGCAGCCGGGCTCGGGCCTCCTCAGCCGGGCGGAGAGGCCCAGTGGGTCACTGTCTGTGCCCCCGCCTCTGCCCTACTCTCACCGCGGCGCGGCCACTCCCGCCCTAGTCCTGGCCCTGTCGGGGCCCTGTCTGGGCTGTGTCCGGGCAACCAGGACCCCCAGCCGGGCGGCTCCTTGGGACAGGCTGGGACTTTCTTTCTTTGTCTTCCTTTTTGCATTCTGTGTTGGGGCCACACCCGGCGGTGCTCAGGGCTCACTCCTGGCGGGGACTGGGGGGGCCGAGTGGGGTTGCTGGGGTGGGAACCGGGATCTGCTGCTGGCAGCCTCCCACCCTGCCTCCGGGCCGGTACTCTGCCCGCCTGCCTGTCTTCCTCCCTCCCTCCCTCCCTCCTTCCTTTCCTTCCTCCCTCCCTCCCTCCCTCCCTCCCTCCCTTCCTCGCTCCTTCCTTTCCTTCCTCCCTCCCTTCCTTCCTTCCTCCCTCCCTTCCTTCCTTCCTTCCTCCCTTCCTTCCCCCTTCCTTCCTCCCTCCCTCCCTCCCTCCCTCCTCTCTCCTTCCCTCCCTCCCTCCCTCCCTCCCTCCCTCCCTCCCTCCCTCCCTCCCTCCCCTCCCTCCTTCCTTCCTTCCTTCCTTCCTTCCTTCCTTCCTTCCTTCCTTCCTTCCTTCCTTCCTTCCTTCCTTCCTTCCTTCCCTCCCTTTCTTTCTTGTGTTGTTCTTTTTCTTTTTTTTTGTTCTTTCTTTTCAAAAAATTTCTTTCCTCTAACTTCTATTTAAATTTTATTTTTGGGGCCGGAGCGATAGCACAGCGAGTAGGGCATTTGCCTTGCACGCGGCCGACCCGGGTTCGATCCCCAGCATCCCATATGGTCCCCCAAGCACTGCCAGGAGTAATTCCTGAGTGCAAAGCCAAGAGTAACCCCTGAGTATCGCTGGGTGTGACCCAAAAAGCAAAAAAAAAAAATTATTTTTTTCCGAGGCACCATGATTTACAAAGGTATTAATGACTGAGATTCAGGCATACGATGTTCCAACACTTATCCACAGACTTTCTCAGAAAAACCAGGTGAAAGGACTTTACACTGTCATTGCCTAGTGAGTGGGTGAGAGAGTGATGGCTCACGTCACATCCTGGGGTCTCGTCAGAGCTTCGGGGGTTGTAGTTCTCCAGAAACAAGTTTTGGGGCTCGGGCTGGAACAATAGTGCCGCGGGTCAGGCGCTGGCCTTGCACACGGCCAGCTGGGGTCTGGCCCTGGCACCATCTGAGCCTGCCAGAAGCATTTTTTTTTCAATATTTATTTTAAAAAGTTGCTCATGATATTATGCTACAGACATCCAGTACAGCAGCACCACCCCACAACCGTGGCACCCCCCACCGTAATCTGGGAGCGATTCTCCTCCTCCTCCTCCTCCTCCTCCTCCTCCTCCTCCTCCTCTTCTTCCCGTGAGAACAGTTACAGGGCTTTCAGGATTGAGTCTCAGTCATACCATGATCCAACACCCATCCCTTCACCAGTGCACATGTTCCACCACCAAGAACCCCTGCATACCCCCCTCCCACCCACCCCTGCCTGTGTGGCAGATGATTTTCACTTTACTATCTTTACTTTGATTACATTCAGTTTTTGACAGGAAACCCACTATTATTATTTGGAGTTTCCCCCCCCAACAATCAGACCTGTCGAAATGGCATCATTAGATCATGTTTTCTATTGCTGATAACAAAGAGCATATGATGTTGCATGGTTGCAAAAGCAGCCACCCAGTTTTGGGATTCTGGTATTTTAGTAATGAAGTCCAGAGGTATTTCTGCCCACAGCAGCTGTGTTCCAAGATTTCTGCCCCCCCCCCCCCCCGCCATCGCGAGATACCCCGGCTGTCCCATCACTGCAAGCTCCTACCTCTGTCCACTTGGCTCTGAAAGGTGGCAATCCCCGTGCTGCAGCAAAGGGGAAAAGGCCGAGGGACAGAAACCCTTCCCCTCCCGGGGCGGCACGGGGCCGGGCCGTAGCTTAATCCACAGTCGAGGAGCATTTCTGCCAGCAGCCGCTGCGTTCCGAGATTGGTTTGTGTGCCTCTGGGGTCATGGCCGTTCAGGGGTGGTGGAGCCATTCCTGAGCGTTTTTTGTCTATCAGGAGAAACGGTCCCAGTCCACTTACTGGAGCCATGTAAGTAGAAGCTCAGTGTCGCCGGGGCTCCGTCTGGAGAAGGCGGGGTGACTGCACCTTCTCCATCTGGCACCCCAGTGTTGTTGGCCGGGTCTGGGGTCTGGGGCATTCTCCGGCTTGCGGTGCCCGCCGGCCCGGACTCTTCCCTGCTGGCTGCCGTGGCAAGATGGTGCCAGGGGAGGGTTGAGGGCGTGAGTTCCGGGGGGCAGGGCGGGCTGGAGGCTGGGATGGAGCCTCGGAGCGATTCTTGAGGGCAGAGTCCTGAACACGGCTGGGTATAGCATCTCCCCTCCCGGCCCCCCGGAGAGGGAAGTAGTTTTCAGGGGGAGAAGAGAGTGCTCGGTGGAATGGGGGGCTGGCTTGGCACGCGGGGGGGCCGGGTCAGTCCCCGGGGCCACATGCCCCCTGAGCACTGCCGGGGTCTCCCCTGAGCAGAGCCAGGCGGAGCCCACAAAGGGGGAAGCTGGGTCTGTCGGTCAGTAGCCTGGGAAGCCCGCTCCCCGCAGGCAAGGTGTGCGGGCTGTTGTTTTCATTTTTTTTGACTCTACCTAGCAGTGCTCACGCCCATGCCTGGCTCTGTTCTCCGGGGTCATCCTGGTGGAGCTGTGAAGTGCCGTGTGCAGGGTGAGAGCTGCTCTGTCACTCAGGCCAGGGCTTCGTGACCCTGCGTGACGGCTGACAGGGTCTGTCTACTCGGACCCCTCAGGCTTCTGTGAACCAAGGCTGGAAGTTTAGTTCCATAAAAACAATCTCTCGGTGATGGATAGTGGAAAGACAGCGATGGTGAGTCATACAGAGTAGCTTGCAATTGAATAAGAACAATAAGCCAGTGAGGCACATGCAGGCACTTGTAGGCGCGTTTGGCTGCTAGCTCCAGGGCGCCCGCTGAGGGACTGGACCGGGCCCCCTCACCGGGCCCACAGCTGATGGCCTGTGATCTGCAGAGCTGGGGCACTCGAACCCGGGGCCAGCTCATCCCTTCCAAAGACAAGCCCCTTTGTCACTGTGTGGGTTTGGCCTGTTCCCTGCTTCCGCGGAACCTAAGTTCATAAGAATAATTGGGTTTATAAAAAGGTCAGTTGTCGACAGAGTTGAAAATTCTGCATTGCATGTGAGATCCTCCAGCCCCAACCAGTCATGGTAAATAGCTGAATTTTCTTAGAACTGCGAGCGGTGGGAAAATGCCTTTAATCTTTTGAACATTCCAGGGGCTGGAGCGATAGCACAGCAGGTAGGGTGTTTGCCTTGCATGCAGCTGCCCTCGGTTCGATTCCCATCATCCCATATGGTTCCCCGAGCACCACCAGGAGTTACTCCTGAGTGCAGAGCCAGGAGTAACCCCTGAGCGTCTCCAGGTGTGACCCAAAATCATTGTATCACTGTTATCACTGTCATCCCATTGCTCACTGATTTGCTCGAGTGGGCACCAGTAACATCTCCATGGTGAGACTTGTTGTGACTGTTTTTGGCATATCGAATACGCCACGGGGAGCTTGCCAGACTCTGCCGTGTGGGCAGGTTATTCTCGGTAGCTTGCTGGGCTCTCCGAGAGGGACGGAGGAATCGAACTTGGGTTGGTCTCATGCAAGGCAAATGCTCTACCCACTGTGCTATTGCTCCAGCCCAAAATAAAAAAAAAGTCTTTAGAACATTCCAGAACTGGAGACATGGAGAGGGGCCATCTCTACCCATCTGTCCTCTCCACCCACACTGCAGCGTCTCGTTTCGATGACCATTTTACCTTTATTCTCTTGGGCCTAATTTTTATTTTATTTTATTGAATCACCATGACAAAAGTTACAAAGCTTTCAGGTTTAAGTCTCAGTCATATAATGATCAAACCCCCATCCCTTCACCAGTGCACCTGTTCCCCCACCAAGAACCCCAATATACCCCCCTCCTACACCCTCCCACCTGTGTGGCTAATGATCTTCACTTTACTCTCTTTATACTTTGGATACATTCAATATTTCAACAGAGAACTGATTATCATTATTTGGAATTTCCCCCCAACAATCAAACCTGCTGAAAAGGCTTCATTTGATAGTTTGTTTTCCATTGCTGAGAATGAAGATTTAGGAGCTCGTGGCTGCGCAGTTTTGGATTTCTGTTGTTTTAGCTCTGCTCACAGTCTAGATGCATTTCTATAAGTCTCTGGGTGCCAAAATGGGTTAGTAGACCTCCCGGATCATAGTCTTTAAGGAGCAGAGGGGCCGGCTGTGTTGTGCGAGGCTGCTCCGGATCTCATCTGGGCCCAGGGCATGTGGGCCTAATTTTTAGATCTAAAACGTTGGTGATTTCATTCTCTTTTCTTTTTTCTTTTTGATTTTATAACTTTACAAAGTCTTCAGTTTAGTTGCAGATGTTCAATATTCCAACACCAATTCCCTCCTCCCCTGCACCTTCGCAGCACCATTGTCTCCAGTTCTCCCACTCGCCCCTGAAGCCTGGGCCCCTGGTAGGCCCCCAGACAGATGCTTCATATTACTTGTTAAAAATAATTTGCTAAAGGGATGAGCAGAAAGTGTTTCCTTAGAAGAAAGTTAGTGGGGCTGGAGCAATAGCACAGCGGGGAGGGCGTTTGCCTTGCACTCGGCCAACCTGGGTTCAATTCCCAGCATTCCATAGGGTCCCCTGAGCACCACCAGGAGTAATTCCTGAGTGCAGAGCCAGGAGTGACCCCTGAGCATTGCCGGGTGTGACCCAAAAAGTTAGTGGAGGTTGCTGTGTCCCGGCGTGGAGAGGCTGAGCCCTGTGTAGGGATCACTGAGGCTTGCTGCAGGCCAGGCCTTCCGTGTTCGTATTTTGTCGGTCGAGGCGGGTGGCTTCCTACAGTGCATTCCGGTGATTTCGTTTTCTCTCTCTTTTCACTCCCGTGGACGGAGCCCAGGATGAAGAGGGCCAGGTGGCCGCAGGTGCAGAGGGCGAGGCTGCCGAGGGGGAGGTAAGACGCAGACCCCTGACCGCGCGGAGCAAACCCGCCTGAAGGCACCACGCAGTGTCCCGCTAACCCAGCTCTTCGAGAAGTGGCGAGGCCGCCTGCACCCTCCTACCCCCCTTCATCCCCCACGCTGCACCCCTACCCCAGCCTGCTGAGGGCTGAGGGCTGTTTCTCAGAGGGTCCCCAGAAAGGAGCAAGGGTCCCAGCCCGGGGGAGGGCGCAACATGTCGGGGCCGAGTGTGTGGAAGCTCTGGGCAGGCCAGGAGGGGCTCCCCCCGTCCCCCGCACCCCTGCTGAGACTGTCCACTCTGCTGTCCCTGCTGTAAGGCCTGGGGGAGGAGAGATGCTGGAAGGACGAAGGTTAGCAAAGCGGAAGGAACACAGACCCTCAGTAAGACCCTCAGCAGGGAAGGGGGAAGCGTCTCCAGTGGGTCCAGTAAAGAGGCACTCGGAGAACGGGCTGGCAAGAGGCTCCGAGTAGCCGCTGGGGAGGGTCTCTGAGCCCCCAGCCTCCCGGCTGTGGTCACAATGTCAACGACAGCAAAGAATCGTAGCGAGGAGCTGGAGAGGTAGGCCAGGGACGAAGGACGCAGCTGGCCCTGCTCTGATTCCTGTCCCCACGCCACAGCAGGACTGAGCCCCGAGCACAGAGCCAGGAGCCACCTCTGAGCACTGCCGGGGGCGCCCCCGAAACAAAGCAAGGAAGTGTCACAAGAAGAACTCAAAGGAGTTAAAAGGAGGATGGAGTGATGATAGCACAGCGGGGAGGGCATTTGCCTTGCACACGGCCGACCCGGGTTCGATTCCCAGCATCCCACATGGTCCCCTGAGCACCGCCAGGAACAGCACTTGTGTGTTCCATATGTGTACCATGTACCATGGTACCATGTACCGTGTACCATGTCTGTGGTGTGTCTGTATACATGTCCCTTCTCTGTCCTAACTGCCCTGAGTGCAGAGCCAGGAGTGACCCCTGTGCATTGCCGGGGTGACCCAAAAAGCGGAAAAAAGAAGGCCTGGAGTGGCGGTGCAGGGGTGGGTGCTGGCCTTGCACGGGCAGACCCTGAGCACCGCTGGGCGCGGCCCCCAAACAAGACAAAGTAAAACTAATTAATAGAATCCTGCGGGCAGGAGGTCTCGGTGAGTGATGAGAGCATGAGAGGAAGTCAGGAGACAGGCTAGGCGCCTTAGGGAGACACCTGCAGTGTCCGAGCCACCTGCTCCTGGCCGGCGTTCCCGCGGCCAGTCTGTGGGGCGGGCTGGACACTGCCGGCTTCCGCTGGGCGCGGCTGCCGTGTCTGGGGCTCGGAGAGTCCAGCTCAGACACTCACCCGTGTCCCAGGAACCGTCAGCGAAGCTGGCACCAAAGGACGCAGAGGCTGAAAACACAGATTTCTTTTTATTTTAAAATTTATTTTATTGAATCACCATGTGGAAAGTCACAAAGTTCTCAGGCTTATGTCTCAGCCATACAATGCTCAAATACCTGTCCCTTCACCAGTGCCCATGTTCCACCACCAAAAAAAAAGAAAAACCAGTATACCTCCCACCCCCCACTCCCCAACCACCCCCCCCTTGCATAACTGATAAATTTCACTTCCTTTTCTCTTTACCTTGATTACATTCCATATTTCAACACAGAACTCACTATTGTTGTTGGAGTTTCAACACAGACTCACTATTCTTGTTGGAATTTATCCCCCAAGAATACGGCCCTATTGACAGGGAAATATTTGATAATTAGTTTTCCACTGATGAGAATGAAGAGATAAAAAGTCGTGAGGCCGCGGTTTAGGATTTCTGTATTTTAGTAATTAAATCCAGGGAGATTTAAGTTGGAAATTGAATCATTTCCCTTCCTGGAGCAGCATGGAGCAAAAGCTTAGTTCACAGTCTGGAGACATGGCTGCAAGCACTCGCTGGAACCCCAAGTCATATAGCTGGCTCTGGATCCTGCTCGTTCAGCAGCCAAGCGGCTGTGCAAAGGCATGGCCATCCGGGTCGAATCTCGGCGGAGCTCGAGCCGGCACTGGCCCCAGCCCGAGACTGCCCAGGCATCCCGCTGTTTCAAGAGGAAACACAGATTTCATCTAAAAACACAGAAGCAAGTTTGCTGCTAGGGTTTGCCTTTTTTCTTTCTTTTTCTCTCTCTCTCTCTCTCTTTTTTTTTTTAATCTGAACTTTTTTTTTTTTGGAATTGCAGGTCACACCTGGCGATGCTCAGGGGTTACTCCTGGCTCTGCTCTCAGGAGTGACTCCTGGCAGTGCTCAGGGGACCCTATGGGATGCTGGGAATTGAACCCGGGTCGGCCGCGTGCAAGGCAAATGCCCTCCCTGCTGTGCTATCGCTCCAGCCCCCATTTACATTTTTTAAAATTTCATTTTGTTTTGTTTTAATTGCATCACCATGAGATGCACAGATACATGTTCACACTCTGGTTCCAGTCACAAGAACGCACCCTTCACCCGCACGCAGTTCCACCAACCGTGTCCCCACTTTCCTACCAGCTGCCTCCCCTCCGGCCTGCCCCTGCGGTGGACACCTCTCTCTGCCTCTGTCTCTGTCTCTCTCTCCTCCTGGGCATCGTAGTCTGCAGCACAGACACTGAGAGGTCCTCTTCTCTCCCCTCCCCTCCTCTCAGCTCTCGGTTCTTGCCCAGAGTGCCCATCCCCAATGGTCACTGTCACCATGGTCCCTCCTCTGTCCTAACTGCCCCTCCGCCCCCTCACAGTGAGTTCCCAGCCCTGGGCGAGTCCTCCCGGCCCCGGGTCTGCCGTCCTGGGTCTGAGTCTGCAGGCCAGACGTCTTCTCCGGGAACGAGGGCCGGTGGTCTCAGACGCCTACCACCTCTGTGGCACAGCGACCTGTCCATGTTGAGGTTCCGCTCTGGCCGGGGTCTGGGCGCCTGGCTCTTCCTCTGGGTGCGGCAGCGGGGCCCTGAGGGCCGAGGAGGCCCAGGCACGGGGAAGCTGGCAACTCTGCACACTGGGTCAGAGGTTCAGGTCAGAGGACGCCGTGCGGGGGTTACCCAGGCACCCGGTGATGCCAGGGGCCTGCAGGCGGCTCCTAGGGATGCCCGAGGGGTCGTGTGGGGCTGGAGTGGGCCCAGGCACCCGCCCACAGCGCTGAGCCCCCTGTAACAGGGCTTGCTTGGTCAGCCACACTGAAGCCGTCCCTAGAGGAGAAAGCAAGACAGAGATGTAAGAATTCCACTTCCACACAGAGACAGCCAGGGGCGGGAGCTGTAGCACAGCGGGGAGGGCGTTTGCCTGGACACGGCCGGCCTGAGTCTACCCCAGCATCCGTCTGGTTCCCCGAGCACCGCCAGGGGGATTCTTGAGTGCGGGGCCAGGAGTCAGCCCTGAGCATCGCCGGGTGTGGCCCTTCCCTCAGACCAGAGGTGGGGGTGCAGTGTGCGTCTCTGTCGGCCTCGGGGCACCCTGGAGAAACACAGTGTGAGCACCTGAGCTGGCGGGGGGGCGGGCAGAAGGCGCCCCCTGTGCAGCAGGCCGGGGCCCCCGGTGCTAGCATGGCTTCTGGGTGGCCGTGGCCTCCACCGCGCAAGCGAGGGTGCCAATGAGGGGCGGTGGCCCCGTGGAGGTGAGGCAGGGGCAGGGGCCAGTGAGGGGCGGCCCCGTGGAGGTGAGGCAGGGGCAGGGGCCAGTGAGGGGCGGCCCCGTGGAGGTGAGGCAGGGGCAGGGGCCAGTGAGGGGCGGCCCCGTGGAGGTGAGGCAGGGGCAGGGGCCAGTGAGGGGCGGCCCCGTGGAGGTGAGGCAGGGGCAGGGGCCAGTGAGGGGCGGTGGCCCCGTGGAGGTGAGGCAGGGGCAGGGGCCAGTGAGGGGCGGTGGCCCCGTGGAGGTGAGGCAGGGGCAGGGGCCAGGTTGAGCCCGTGGTGAGCTCGACTGGCCCCAGAGCCACCTGCTGTCCCTGCCCTGGGGCACTTGGCTGAGGGTGTGCGCGTGTCTGGGGTCACACGCGTGTGTTTGTGTGCTGGGGGAGGGTGTGCTGTATGTGCATAGCGTGTTTGGCCTTGAGGGGGGTGTGAGTGTGGGTTGAGTGCGTACCATGTCTGTGGTGTGTCTGTGTACATGTTGAGGGCGCTTTGCAGTCCAACTGTGTGTGTTGAAGGTTGGCAGCTTATGTGTCTGTTGTGTGTATCAAGGGTGGTTGTATACTGTGTGTGTGTCTTACGTACCGCAGACGTGTTGCATGTGTGTTCTGTGTGGGATGTCTGGAAGCTGCACTCAGCACATGTTCTATATGTACTGTGTTGCATGCATGATACACGTGGTACATGCTATCTATGCATTGCTGGTCATGCGTGTGTAGCATGTGTGACACAGTGCAGTATGTTGCATGTGTCGAGGGTGTGTTGTGTAGATTGTATGTGTTGCGGGCATATTGTGTGTCTGTTGCGTTTGTGTGTGTGTGTTAAGTGTGTGCGACGTGTGCTGGGGTAGGCACGGGGAACCTTTCCCGGCTGAGGAGCGACCCCCTGTTTGTTCTCAATAACCTGGTCATCTCGTCGAACCAGGCAGAGGAAGCCGCCGAGGAGGAGGGAGCCGAGGGGGAAACTGAGGAAGGAGAAGAGCCGGGAGCAGAGGAGGAAGGAGGAGAGGAAGAAGATTCCTAGCCCTGCGCTTTCCAGGTAGCCGGGTCTGGGCCGGGGCTCGCTCCGGGGGTTCCTCTGGGGTCTAGCCTGGGCCTCTGCCTGGGGCCGGGCCCCCCTGCGGGAGCCGCAGGCGTGTGGGCTGAGGGGACCTGGTTTCTTGGGGGCTCTGGCTCATCTGTTGCAAAACCCCCTTTCCAGGGGAAGGCGCGTCTGCGGCCACGCGAGTATACTAGTTCCTGGGGCTCCTTCCTGGGTGGGGGCGTGGGACGGACCCCCAGACGTGCGGTTGGTGACTCAGACCCTCCAAGGCCCAAGGCTCCTGCAGAGAGAAGGGCCCGCGGGAGGCCCCCTGCTGCACTCAGCTCCCCCCAGCCCGGCCAAGGCCCCAGGACGCCATGGCCCCCTGCAGGGTTGGGCCTGCCCAGCACCCCCGGGGGCTTCTCCCGCCCTGAGCACCCTGGGTCGGCCCTGGGGAGGGGGCCGAGTGTGAGACGGGCGCTGGGAGCAGGAGAGGGCTCGGACGGTGGGCGAAGGACCCCTCCCAGGCTGCCACCCTCACCAGCTGTGCCGACGGCGGTGGGGGCATCTGTCTGTCTGTCCCTGCCACCAGGTTTCAGGCAGAGGGCGTGTCTTTTTCCAGGGCAGCGAGGCTGACGCTCTTGCTTGGTAAATATTGATTTGCCTTAGTGAGCCGAGAGATTTTACTGCACCAACGTACTCGGGTGTGGGGGTGCGGGAGACTCGGGCCGCCTGGTCCAGGCACACCGGCTTCTCCGGGAGGGGCACGGACACAGGCCTCGGAAAGTCCCGTGACACACCAGAACCCTGCGACTCTCTGGGGAGTCCTGGGGGAGGGGCAGCGGGAGAAGGAAGGGGACACCGGGGCTCTGCAAACATCAGCTGGGAGTCGGAGATTTCTCTGTCCAGGGAACCCCCTCCCCGAGAGCCCTAGAGTCAAGTGCTTGGGCTCAGTGTTAGTCCCGCGGGAAGGGCACATGGCTGGCCTGGGTTAGATCCCCGGCATCCCAGAGGGTCCCCCAAGTCCTGCCAGGAGTAATTCCTGGGTGCAGAGGCAGGAGTCAGCCCTGAGCATCGCTGGGTATGGCCTCTCCAAAGGAAGTAAAGTGCTGAAACAAAACAACTCGTGATGCGTTCTTAGGGGACAGGAGCTGGGGGCCACGACTGCACCAGGGAAGTCACTTGTTGTAGGATGACATTACTTTGTCCTTTCCCTCCTTGCCACAAGTAGCTTGTCCTGGTTTTACCCAGAGTTTAGGTTTACCCCAGTCTCACCCATCAAGGTGTTCCCGAATCTCTCCCATCCCTTTGTTTAGCTATAATCACTTCTCCATGCTCTCTTCCCCAAAACAGTTAATCCACGGCTTTCCCTTAATCTGGCTCTGCTAATTTGCAAGGTCAGACCTTCCTAGGATACTGAATTTATATTATATAAGTTAATATTGCCTTTCTCCTCTTCTTGTGCCTTTTGAATAATTTACTTTAAAGCTATGTCTGTTTTGTATAGACACAAGAAGACAATATTATGTTTTTATAACTTGGGAATTAATTGGCCTCGAATATTATTCCCTCCCGGGCATCTGCTTTCTCCACTTAAGCCTCAGTTGCCCTCAGTTCCTAGCACCCCAAAGTAGGGTCCCCGATGTGGGACGGGAAGGATCCAGGGCAAGCGGTGAGTTATGTGCTACCCTGGCATCGAGATGGGCCTGGCCAAAGTGCCTAATTCTTAACTATAAGTTAAGAGCTTGATCATGGACAAATGCTGTCATGATCCAATAGTAATTATGAGACTGGGACCCTGCCAGGGATAGGAAAGACTGATCTGGCCTGAGCACTGTAGTCTGAGATTGAGATGGCCCCAGGAGAGCAATTCTATAAGCTTTAATGCATCTCTTATTGTGTCCATACAAAATGATTAATATTATGAATTCTTATATGTTTGTTGGCTGAGGAGAAGAGAAACACATTCATGGGACTCCGCCCTTGGATGGATCCTCCTGCTGAAAGAGAATTAAGTCCTAGGAGAAGCATCCCCTAAGGGAAAGGAACCTTACCCTATTGATGGTGACCACACCTATGTGTACGCCCCAAACCCCTCGTGCTGGGGAGATTTAACTAGGCTATAAGAGTGGGTTGGGGGGCCAGATCCACGCGGGCCAGATCCACAGATCCAGAGAGAGACCGAGGGCCGGGAGAGAAGCAGGGAGAGAGAATGAAATAAACTGATCGAGCAACCAGTCTGGCCCTCTTCCTTCCGTCGCCTGCCCTTGACCGACAGCACACACAGCAGTTCCGGGGCACCGAACTCGGGCGGTGAGACAGAGCCGCCCGGAGAGCCCGCGAGTGCTCGCGCCCTCGGCGAGCTTTAGTTTTTTACAACTTGTCACTCAAGTTATGATGAATCCAGCCCCTTGGGTCCATCCCCGCCCTCGACACAGACCCTCAGGCCCACTGAATACCTCAGGGGACGGACCCTGTTCAGAGGTTGGAACTCAGTTTCGGAAAAAAGAAATCGGGGCATCAACTCCCCGCTCCCAAAAGACATCAGTGCAGGACTCAGAAAGCGTCGTACACATCACAGCCACTCTGTGTAGAGCCTTTAAAAACCACGCATGTTTGGGGTCACGCCTGGCAGTGCTTAGTGTGGGCGCTGACCTGGGGGCCCACGCAAGACAGGAGCCTTCGTTCAGGCCTGGGGTTCGTTTCTTCATTTAAAACAACCACCACGTTACAACAGTTATTTGAAAACGACTAATGAGCATCACTCGTCCCACTGGCGGTGGAGAAGTCGGCCACTGGGCGGTTCCCTAGGTGGGTGCACCAGCGGCCCTGCGCTTCCAGGGGGACTCTGTCCGTGTATCCGTGACCCCGCGCCTCCAGCCCCTCCCCGGTCCTGGAGAGGCCAGTGGGCCCCTGGCAGACACGGCAGGGCGGACGCTGGGCTCGCACGGGGGCTTCCTTCTGGGGACACCTGCTCAGCCCACGCCGTTCCCTGAGCTCGGGAAGGGTGCTCTGTGGGTTTCCGGACACGGGGCGAAACGCCTCAGGGCCCATCTCTCACTTTCCGTGTCTCGCCCGCTACTGCTGGGTGCTTTCGTTTTTTTTTTTTTTCTTTTTGGGTCACACCCGGCGATGCTAGGGGTCACTCCTGGCTCTGCACTCAGGAATCACTCCTGGCAGTGCTCGGGGGACCCTATGAGATGATGGGAATCGAACCTGGGTCGGCCGCGTGCAAGGCAAACGCCCTCCCCGCCGTGCTAACTCTCTGGCCCGGTGCGGGTGGCTTGGACGAGACCCCCCAGGCGAGGCACAGGTGCCCGGCCCTCCCCGCTCATGCCCTCTCTTCCCCTCCTCCCCCCTTTCTTCCAGGACCCAGGACCCGAGGCAGCTTCCCAGGCTCTCCCAGGGCCACCTCAGCAGTGTACTTGGACCTGACGCTCGCCGACCTCTCTCTGCCCGCCCGGGGCTCCCCGGACCCTGTGCCCGCAGCCCCCCGAGGGGCAGAGCTGACTGTGAAGACCCTTCAAGGACGCCTCGGGCCACTGCTGTTTCTGGCCCCTGCTTTAAAAACAATTTTTTTTTTTTTTTTGCTTTGCAATCAACAGACCTTCTTACCCTGAAATAATAACTTCGGAATATAGAGCTCCTCGGGGCATAACAGGTGTCCCACCCCCGCCCCCCAGCCCCGCCCTAACGTGCCTTAGGTTACTTGTCTCTGAATTAACTCTGAACAGGGAGAACTTTCCAGAATCTGATCACACAAATAAAGATCAATAGCCCGGGTCCATTTCTACGTTCGTTTTCTTGTTGGTGGCATTGCCTGTGGAGTGTTGGGGGCTGCAGAGTGGGAGAGGGGGCCCTCAGGAAGAGGGGTGCCACCCCTCCTCCCGCCCTGGGTGGACACAGCACAGGAAGGGGCACCTGCCCTGCGTGACCCCAGCACTCGCTCTGGTCTCCCGAGCCCCGCCAGGGAGTGTGTGCTCCTTGTGTGTGCTCCCAGGAGCAAAAACTCCCCCAAACTCAAAACCAGCCAGCGTCGGGGGGGCCGAGGTCAGGCCTTACTCTCAGAGCCCGGCCGCCCCCAGGGAATCCCAGGACCTGGGCATGCAAAGCTGCCTCCGGAAACTCGTGGCCACGAGGGGCACAGAAGTAGGCCCCGCCCAGGCCGGTGGGGGCGCCCCAAAGCGGGGAGAGCACTCACGCACCGGGAGGGCAGGCGGGGTGGCGCCCAGAGAAGTCGGGGTGACTCCCCCCCCCACCGCCCCTTCTCCAAAGTTGGTTTTCCCTGGAGGCAGGGAGAGATGCTGAGTCATCCCCACGGGCCCCTGACCGGTCACTGTCGCCTGAAATGGATGGCCGGCCCCCCCCCCCCCCCCCCGCTCTGTCCTCAGCCCTGAGCTCCCAGGTCCGTCTGTCTGTCCGTCCCTCCCTCAGGACATTTTACCATCCGTCCGGCTGGTTCACATTTGCAGCTGCTTCTGGCTGTCATGGGTGTTGTGGGCTCTGGCTACGAAGGGGCTGAGTGTTCGTGACCCCTGGGGGGCCTCTTGGAGGCCCGACTGCCCATGCCCGCAGGGTGATGCTCCGACAGACACCCTGCCCGCTTTCTCCTGGAGGTGCATGGGCAGCCTCGGGCCCTGCAGGCAGCGTGGCTGCAGCTCGGCCTCCCGAGGCCCCTCAGCTCCCGGCTTATCCCAGGCGGGCGGGTGGCCTGTGCTGGCCCCGTGCCCGGCCCCAGCCCCTCCCGTGATGGCGCGTGTCTGCGGCCTGCGCGTCCCTGCCCCGGCCGGCTTCTCTCTTCGCTGTTTCCCGGCGTGAATTCCGGCTGGTCAGCGCGCGGTGGCCGGCCGGGCTGGTCTCCAGGGTCTGCACGGTGCTGGCCTTTCTCTCTGGGGACCCCTCATCCCCGCTGCCGGCGTCGGGTGTGGGGGTCTCCCCTGAACTCTGAGAACGACTGGTTTCTGGCTGCCGTGGGTAAGCCACGGGGCCTTTCCACAATCGTGAAGAGCCCTTGGCTGCCCTCGGCCGAAGCAGCTGATTTTAGAACACAAACTCCTCTCCCTTCGCTCGAAATAAGGAGAAAAGCCATAGCGGAACGGAAGTCCGTGCAATTAAAAATTAATGTCTGTTTTGTACTTCCTGGCATGAAGTTTTATCGTATCTTAAAATTGCACCCAATTTATAGCACCGCCACCCGCAGGGAGGCCTGGAAGCACTCTGGTCCCGCTCAGGGCTGCCAGCCCAGAGTTTGGGTGGATTTGTTCCATTAGACGCCAAGCTTCACATTTATTTATTTATTTATTATCGAATCATGGTGAGATACACAATCACAAAGCTGTTCGTGGTTGGGTTTCAGTCCTACAGTGTTCCAACACCCGTCCCTCCGCCGGTGCACACTTCCCAGCACCAAAGACCCCAGTTTCCCTCCTGCCACCCCTCGCCACCAGCCTGCCTCTATGATAGACACACACACACACACACACACTCTCTCTCTCTCTCTTCCCCCCCCTCTTTTTTTTTTTTTTTGCTTTTTGGGTCACACCCGGTGATGCACAGGGGTTACTCTTGGGTCTGCACTCGGAATTACCCCTGGCGGTGCTCAGGGGACCATATGGGATGCTGGGAATCGAACCCAGGTCGGCCGCGTGCAAGGCAAATGCCCTACTCGCTGTGCTATCGCTCCAGTCCCCTCTTTCTCTCTTTCTCTCTCTCTTGCTCTCTCTCCCTCTCTCTCTTTCTCTCTCTCCCCCACCTCCCCCCCCCTCTCTTTTTTTTTTTTTTTGCTTTTTGGGTCACATCCGGCGATGCTCAAGGGTCACTCCTGGCTCTGCACTCAGGAATTAACCCTGACGGTGCTCAGGGGACCATATGGGATGCTGGGAATTGAACTTGGGTCGGCCGTGTGCAAGGCAAACACCCTCCCCGCTGTGCTATCACTCCAGCCCCCTCCCCCTCTCTCTTTTTTCTCTCTTTCTCTCTCTCCCTCCTTCTCTCTCTCTCTTTCTCTCCTCTTGGGCATTATGTTTGCAACACAGGTACTGAGATGTTTGTTCCTTTGCCTACTTTTAGCATGCAGTTCTAAAGGTGCAGTTTCACATTTTTAAAAGGCAGAAGTATTTGGGCCGAGTAACAAGACAACAAGCAACACTCTCTGAATCAGCGTTTTCCCCACTCACTGTTTTCTGTATCCAGAGAGGGAGCACTGTGGGAGAAACACTTTTATTGACTTGCAGTTCATTTTCTTTGCGGCATGGTGGCGAGGCAAAGCTCTCTGAGCTCAATATCCTGCTGGAAATAGGGTCACTTTTCACCCAGGTCTGGCCGCACCTGTCACTCAGGGGCGGGGCTGGTGAGGGGAAAACCTCAGCATAAGCAAAGTGTGTTCACAGCATGCCAGCGCAGGAAGCTTCTAGAAAACCAATGTAAAAAAGAGTGACTCAAAAAAAAAAAAAAAGAAAGAAAAGGAAAAAAAGGAAAAAAGAAAAAAAGAAAAAATCAAGTGAACAGTAAAATGATTCTGTTAAAAAGAAAAGGATAAGAGAAGTGAAACTGGAAGTAGCTGGTTTGAAGCAGCCACTGAGACTCCTTCAAAGTCACATCTGTCTTGTACCTTTTTGTTTGTTTGTTTCGGGGCCACACCCAAAGGTGCTCAAAGCTGACTCCTGGCGCTGTGCTCAGGGGTCACGCCTGGCGGGATGCAGAGGAGTTAGAAGGGGTGTTGGAGATTGGACCCCGGTTGGCCACAGGCACAGGGCCCTGCCTGCCGCACTATCTCTCCTTTGAAGCCAGGGTCACTGCACAGGGGCCTGGGGCAGACCAGCTCTTTCCTCCTCCTTCCCTACATTTTGTGGCTGTTATTTTCTTTTAATTATTATTAATTTAATATTTTTTTTCTTTTTGGGTCACACCCAGCGATGCACAGGGGTCACTCCTGGCCCTGCACTCAGGAATTACCCCTGGTGGTGCTCAGGGGACCATGTGGGATGCTGGGAATTGAACCCGGGTCGGCCGCATACAAGGCAAATGCCCTACCCGCTGTGCTATTGCTCCAGCCCCTAGCTTTAAAATTTTTAAATGAAACACCGTGAGATACAATTACAGACTTAACACACTTTCATGATTACGTTTCAGTCATACAATGATCGAGTACCCATCCCTCCGCCAGTGCCCATTCTCCTCCACCAATGTCCCCAGCATCCCTCCCACCCCTCACCCCCACCTCTTGCCTCTGTGGCAGGGCATTCCCTTTTGCTCTCTCGCTCCTTTTGGGTGTTGTGGTTTGCGATACGGGGAGTAAGCGGCCATCGTGTTCGTTCCATAGTCTACTTTCAGCCTGCATCTCCCGTCCTGAGTGAGCCCTCCAAGCACCCTTTACCTGGTGGTCCCTTCTCCATCCCAGCTGCCTTTCCCCCAGCATGTGAGGCCGGCTTCCCATAGCGACCCTCCTGGCCCTCGTCTCTGCTGTCCTTGGGTGCTAGTCTCCCATTCTGCTGCTTTCTATTTGTGGCTGGTTTCTGGGTACACTCCAGCCACGAGGGCGAGGGCTGGGGGACAGTCCAGCGGGGAGGGCGTCTTCCTTGCACGCAGCTGACCCGGGTTTGCTCCCCAGCACCCCTCAGGGTCCCCTCTGCCCCAACACCCTTCAGGACTGATTGCTGAGTGCAGGACCAGGAGTAACCTCGGAGCTCTGCCAGGCGACTCAAAGACAAAACGAAAGGATGGCGTGCGGCTGCCCCCGGGCTCCTACTTCCCAGCTGAAAGACTAGAGCGCATTGCCGGCCGTGGTTCTGCAGGAATAAATATTTTAGAATGTTTTTGTTCAAGAGCAAAGCGGAGCCGGTCCTGAGCCGTGTTTGTAATAAGTCAGATGGCCATCAGGTGGCGCCAGCGCACAAGCTTCCTATCGAGGCCTCCGCATCCCCTCCCCCCTCCCCTCCCCTGACCCCAGGACCAGTTAGAGCACCTGGAATACCCCGGCGCGTGGCGAGCAGCGGGACCCTAGCCTCGGCCCCAGAGGGTAACAGTCTGTCGTTTCTGTGCACTGCGTTGGTCCTGGGCGAGGCGTTACGGGGCCCAGCAGCCGTTATGGCCAGTAACTGACGGTTCCCACAGCTGGGCTGCCCGGTGCTCCCCACAGTGTGGGTGCAGACGGTGGGGGTGGGCTGGGGGACTCGGGGTCCACCCTGCCCGCGGAGGCGCCAGGCCCCTCTCTGGAACCAGCGCCGCAGGCCTCAGCCCCAAGGGCAGGGCTTTCTCTCCAGCCCTAGCTCATGCGAGAGGGTGAAGCAGGGAAGTCTCCGAGCAAGGCGGGTGTTGGCTCTTCCTTGCTCCAGTGAGGCTCCGGGTTGGCGCTGACACAACGTCTATCCAGACATCCAGGGACACCGTCCCCGTCCCCGAGCCCTGCCTCTCGTGGTCGTCTGGGAGACTTGCTTTAGAAACCAACACTGCGGGCCACAGCAGCAGGACTGCAGGGAAGGTGCTTGCTTTGCCCACCGGGAAGGGCCCCTGGACACAGAGCCAGGAGTCAGCCCCGAGCATCGAGCTGAGAGTCAGTCCGGAGCACTGAGCCAGGAGTCAGCCCTGAGCTGTGGATTGTGGCCCCAAACCCAAAACTGAAAAATAACCCCCAAGTTCCCTAAAGCAAACCAAACTGAAAATGCCAACAAAACGAAACACCACATAGACAACCAAAAAACCCATTTATTTTGGAAGAGCTTCTTAGACGCAAGTTGTGAAATAGTTGAGACACTCAGGTGACGGAGGGGGTGTCTGTGCAGGGGACTCCTTCCTGAGATGCAGACATGCTTCGGGGGTGAGAGATTCAAGTGGGCTCTGTGTGTGTGTGTGTGTGTGTGTGTGTGTGTGTGTGTGTGTGTGTTGGGGGAACTCGGTCCAGTCCCCCGGAAGGGTCAGGCCAGCCCCAAGCGCGAGGCTTTCTCCCCTGGGCCACACACGCGGTTTAGGGTGAGAGTGAGAGAACTGGTCGCTGCGGTTCACTGTGTGCAGACTCCGTGCCCGGGCTCTGTCTGGCGCACACAGTGACCCCAGCAGTGGACGCCACCAAGGCACGGAGCTCTCTGTGCGGGGAGGAGGGCAGCAGCCTGCAGGCACCACGCCTGGAACAAGCCAGACCTGCTCTCCAGGCCTGAGCCGCCCGCAGCTTCCAGCCCAGTCCTTCCCTCTGGGTCCCCAGGGTCCCATGCGGGCTGGGTACAAGGTGGGCGGAGCTGCCCTGTCCTCCAGCATTTCAGCTTTGCTGGGGTGCACAGTGGACATGGTTTAGCCTGGACGTGCTGAGTTAAGCCCAGGGGCCGTCCCCCTCCCTCCGTGCTTGGGGGCTGGTGCTGGGATCCGAGGCAGCCTCGGGGGTCGGGCCGCCATGTTTAGGCTGGTGCCTTCGGCTTCCAGGTTGTAGAGGAAAACCCTCCAAGGGCCACTTGCTGCTGTCACCACTCCCGCCCGGAAACACAGTTGGAAGCAGACGGCCCGGGGCATCAGGAAGGAGGAATTGCTTTTTTTTTTTTTCTTGAGGGGTGTCACACCGAGCACTGCTCAGGGCTTCCTCCTGGCTCTGCGCTCCGGGATCACTCCTGGCAGAGCTTGGGAGACCCTCTGGGGAGGGGGGGGGGTGCCGGGAACCAAACCCAGGTGAGCTGCAGGCAAGGCAAGCACCCTACCCACTGTACTATCTTTCTGGCCCCTGGGCAATTACTTTCTATAAGTTACTGCCCGTAAGAGAGTCGAGGCACATGCTGCTCCAGCACCCATAGGTCACCGCCAGCTTCCTCCACCGCGTCCCCGGGTTCCCTCCTGCCCGCCTCTGCAGCCTGGCCCGCTCCTGGTCGGGCACCTTTAAGTTTGGTCGTCGGCGTCTGGGTCTCCCGCCGTGGTTTGGATCTGCAGACGCTCTCACCCTGCGCCGCCCACGTGCCCGGGGCCCCTGTTGCCTCCCGTTGAACCTCCCCTTCCATTTCTTTTTTTTTTTTGCTTTTTGGGTCACACCCGGCGATGCACAGGGGTCACTCCTGGCTCTGCACTCAGGAATTACTCCTGGCAGTGCTTGGGGGACCATATGGGATGCTGGGAATCGAACCTGGGTCAGCTGCGTGCAAGGCAAACGTCCTACCCGCTGTGCTATCGCTCCAGCCCCTCCCTTCCGTTTCTTTCTGGCCTGGTTCTTCTCAGTTCTCTACGCCAGGGCCCGGTGCCTCTGGGGTCTCCTCCCCTGACGCTTTGCACCTGCGGGTGGGCCAGGGGACCCAGCCTTGGCCCTGTCTACGCCTCCCGTGGCGTAGGCACCCGCGTCTCCACAGCCCGATGCTCTGTCTCTCCCCCGCCACTGTGCTAAGCGCTGAGCAGATGCCCCGTTGCACGAGTGTTTGTGTATTTAGGGGAGAGAAATTGCTGCTCTGTTCTTCACTGAGAATCGCCATAGATTTCCCATAGGTTTCTGTTTTGTTTTTGTGTGTGTGTGTTTTTTTTTTTTTTGGCCACACCTGGTAGTGCTCAGAACTTACCACGCAGGGGTCCCTCCTGAAGGGCTCAGGGGACTCTGTGCGGTGCCGGACTCAAACCCAGGTCAGCTGCATGCCAGACAAGCGCCCTCCTTATGGCACTACCCTCCGGCCCCCTGTAGGGGTCACTGTCACTATCATCCCGTTGCTCATGGATTTGTTCGAGCGGGCACCAGTAACGTCTCTCATTGAGAGACTTATTGTTACTGTTTTTGGCATATCCAATATGCACTGGTAGCTTGCCAGGCTCTGCCGCGCAGGCTTGATACTCTCAGTAGCTTGCCGGGCTCTCCGAGAGGGGCAGAGGAATCAACTCGGGTCAGCCGCGTGAAAGGCGAATGCCCTACCGCTGTGCTATCGCTCCCGCCAGCTCAGCTGGAGAATTGGTCTACAGAACTGAGCTAACTTTGGGCTCTGGGAGGGGTGGATGGGAGGGGCCTGTGGGCGTGTGTGTGTGTGTGGGGGGGGGGCAGCGGGCACTCTGGTGTGGGGTGTGGTGTATTACACCTGTTTTTAACCGGCGCCGCCCTGGGTTGGCATCGGGTGGGTCTCAGCCACCTTCACCGAGAAGCCCCTGTCGGCCCACCTAGCTGTGTGCCCTCCCCCAGGTGCCCCTGGGTCCCCGCTGCCCGGCCCCTCCCCACGCCCCCCTGCTCACCCAGGCTCTTTTCCTTCTGGTCCTGGGTCTCTCTCCGCACCATGTGGGCGGGATCTCGGCCTTGGCTGCGTCTCCCGGGGGAGCCCCACACTCGTCCTCGCACCTGTCTGCCCACCCGCCGGCCACGAGCTCGCTTATACACACACGCCAACCACAGCCGTGCCCCCACCTGTCTTTCCTGGGTCCTCAAGGACCCCCGTCCAACCCCCAACCAAGGGCCCAGCGCCCCCCAGCCTCCTCCTGTGCCTCAGGGTCCATGCCCCCCCCCAGGGACCCAGGCACCCAGCCCACCCCCGAGGGCGCTGCCCCAGGGCGTGCACCCAGGCCCACGCCAATGGGTGCTGCTTCCAGCCCCGGGCTGGGGAGGTCCCGAGCTGATGCCCACTTTCGGGAGACACCGGCTCCTCGGCGTGCCTCTTCTGCCCTCTTGCACGTGGGTCTCCGCAGAGCCAGGCCCGGGGGTCGGCTGGGGTCACGGTGGCCGGAGCAGCTGCATCTGAACAGAATCCGCCACGTCTCCCCCCAGACCTGGGCGGGCACAGCCGTGTTGGAGGTGGCGGAAGGGAGGGAGGGAGGGAGTCGGACAGAGACCTGAGGGCACCAGCAGCCAGCCTCTGTGCCCGAGAGCAATGCAAAAGGAGCCCCGGGAGGCCACGGGGCACGACGGGCAGCTCAGGGGAGGGAAAGACGTGCAAGCCCACAGGAAACAGAGGGAGGATGGGGCCTTCCTGGGGCTCAGCAGGAAGCCTGCCTGCCGTGCCACACACACACACACACACACACACACACACAGAGACACACGCAGCCATACAGACACACACAGACATGCACAGACACAGAGTAACACAGACACACACACTGACACACATGGGCACACACACAGAGACACAGAGACATACACACTGACTCAGACACACACAAACACAGAGACACACAGACACACACAAACACAAACACTGACACACACAAAGACAGACACACAAACACACAGACACACAGACACACACAGACACATGGACATACATGGATACACACAGAGAGACACACACAAATACAGACACACACACTGACACACACAGACAAAGACAGACACACAGACACACAAACGCACACAGACACACACAGACACACGGACATACATGGATATACACACAGAGACACACAAACACAGACACACACACTGACACACACAAAGACAGCCACACAGACACACGGACATACACGGATACACAGAGACACACACAGAGACATACAGAGACACAAACACACAGACATACACAGACACAGAGAAACACACTGAGACACATACAGACACACACAGAGACACACACACAGACACAGAGACACAGAGACACGCACACACGCACACGCGCATCTTCAGGACCCCGGACAGGGCCTGGAGCGTCTGTCGGTGCGTCGGGGTGGGCGTGCAGGTGTGGGCGGTGCGCTGAGGCAGGTGCCGGCTCTGTCCCCCCCCCCCTCGGTGGAGGCGGGGCTGGGCCTTGTGGTGGGGCCTCTGGTCCTGGCCCTGCCCGTGGCCGGCCCTCGGGAAGAGCCTGGCAGGACGGGGGCCGCAGAGGCTGCGCGGGGCCGAGCAGGCCAGTGGCCCCCCCCTTCCGCTCTCCTGTCCCAACACGCCGGGCTCCAAGGCCTCACTCCGCTCGGGGGTCTCCTCCACGGCCCTGCCCCGGACCCTGCTGGGTCCCCCCAGCCCTGAGCCGCCCTTTGCCCCGTCCGCGCTCCTGGGAGAGAGCTGGGGGTCCCGGCTGCCCGGCATGGGACCCTGGGCAAGGGTCCACGGCTGCCTGCCTCTGTGCCAGGAGGAGGCCACAGAGACAGACAGGCAGAGCCTGCTGGTGTGAGAGTGTGTGTCTGTGTGTGTCTGTGTGTATCTGTGTGTCTCTGTGTGTCTGTGTGTATGTCTGTGTGTTTGTGTGTGTCTGTGTGTTTGTGTCTGCGAGCATGTCTTTGTGTCTGCATGTGTAACTGTGTGTCTGTGTGTATCTGTGTGTCTCTGTGTGTCTGTGTGTGTTTGTGTCTGTCTGTGTCTGTGTGTCTATGATTCTCTGTGTGTCTGTATATGTGTCTGTGTGTCTGTGTGTGTCTATGATTCTGTGTGTGTCTGTATATGTGTCTGTGTGTCTGTGTGTTTTGTGTGTGTCTGTATCTGTGTGTCTGTGTTTTTGTATGTGTCTGTGTATGTGTTTGTGTGTGACTGTGTGTGTGTCTGTGTCTGTGTTTGTTTGTGTGTGTCTGTTGGTGCCTCTGTGTGTGTAGGGTGGGTGTTTCAAGGACTCTAGAGACCCCCAGATACATCGAATCCCCCCTAGGCAGTGCCCACTGTGGGTCCTCCCGAAAGTGTCTCCAGCTTCTTCGAGTTCAGTACACAGGGTTAGCTGGCCTGGTTTCAGGACTCTTTTCTCTCCGGGCGCCAAAACTCTTGTTTTTGTCCTCTTGAGCCTTTGAGTCACTGTGTCTGAAAACCTGCTCTGGTCTGAAAGGGTAGGTTCTTTGTATTCCAAAGACAACGTGTGTCTTCATTAAGTTTTTGTTATTTTGGGGCCACACCTGATGAAGCACAGGACTTATTCCTGGCTCTGTGCTCAGGGGACCATGGGGGGTGCCAGGGATTGAACCCGGGTCAGCCGCGTGCAAGGCAAGCATCTTGCCTGCTGGACCATCTCTCTGGCCCCTATTTTATATTTTAAAATTATCTTTTTTTGAGCTATCATAGTTTATAGTGCTGTTGAAGTTGATGCTTAATTAAACATTTAAAGGAAACAGGTAAGCAAAAACAAAACCTAAAATCATTTTGTTTTCAGGCCACACCTTGAAGTGCCGAGGGCTGACTCCTGCTCTGCACTCAGGGGTCACTCCTGGGGGCCCAGGGGACCGTGTGGGGTACTGGGGACCAACCAGACTGGCTGTGTGCAAGGCAAACGCCCTACCCACTCTTGATTTAGAAATAACCATCATTACTAGCTAAATGCATCCCCCCCACTATTGTTCTATATGTTATTCAGCTACTTAGAGAGCTGAAAATATTATTTGTGGTTTTGATTTTTATGTAACTCTAGACTCTGAATACTGTCTTTTGTAATGAAATGTGCCCCATCTTTAATAGCTATATAACATTTAACTCTAGAAATAGACCATGAAATGAAAAGAAAACTCTAAATGCTGGGCATTTAGATAGAATTTTTCAGATTATAAATAAGGCTATGGTGACTATCTTTGCCGTCTCTTTTTTCTCTGTATTCATGATTAATTTCTTAGAGGAACTCCCAGAGGCAGAATCATCCGCAAGGTCGAGAGGCCTGGAAATATCTTGGTAATTGTTTTAACCTGCCCACGCTTTCCTTTTCATTCCTTGCTACTTGGAGATAAAAAAAAAAAAAAACAATTGTAGGGGGCTGGAGCGATAGCACAGCGGGGAGGGCGTTTGCCTTGCAAGCCGCTGACCCGGGTTCAATTCCCAGCATCCCATAGGGTCCCTTGAGCACTGCCAGGGGTAATTCCTGAGTGCAGAGCCAGGAGTAAGCCCTGTGCATTGCCAGGTGTGACCCAAAAAGAAAAGAAAAAAAACAATAAAAAACAAACAGAAACCACAATTGCATCACCATTTCAATGTACATGTCTTTTTGTTTGCTTTTGGGGCTGCTACCAGCCATGGCTCAGGATCTATTCCTGGCTCTGTGCCCGGGAGTGACCCCCAGCAGTGCTCAGGGGGACCATATGTGGCGGTGGGGACTCACACTCGTGTTGGCAGCGTTCGGGAGAAGGCCTTCGCCCTGCGCAGCCCCCGTGGTGTCGGTGTGGGCTGGCTGCGGGTGCCAGCCGTGCGCTCTGACTTGGTTTCCTGAGAAGCGTCCTCCCAGGGATTCTTCTTTTGTTCGTTTTCCGCTTCGGGGCCACGCCCAGGGTGCTCAGAGCTTGCTCCTGGGTGTCTCCGGGCGGACCACACGGGGGTCAGCACCGGCAAGGTAAGCGCCCCACTCTCCGGCCCTCGAGCTTGTTTCCCGTGGGTTTCCCCCCTCAGGCTCTCCCACAGCGGGGGGGCCCCCCTGCCCTGGTTCTTAGGCTCCCCCAGGTGGTGCTCGCCATGAGTCCGGCTCACATGCCGGCAGCCTCCCCATTCGGTCCCACCTGCCTCCCGTGGGGAATCCCCCAGGCTCTGGCTTGTGTGGGAGGGATGGACCGAGCCCCCCGTGGGGTCCTGCCTGTGGGGGGAGCAGGCAGGGGGGAGACGTGGGTGCCAGTGTGCTGGGCCGCGAGGGCTCAGGCAGCATATGCGCGCTTCCTCTGTTCAAGGTGGCCTTCGCAGGGGAGGGAGGGGGAGTGTAGCTCCGTCAAAGTGCTTAGGAGGTTGCCAGGGGGTGGGTGGGAGTGGTGATGGTCGTCTTTGAGATGCCTTTCCCGGCCTTTGTTCCTGCTGGAGCTTCTCTGGGTCCCTTGCTGGCTTCTCGGGCCTTGGGTCTTGGCTGACCAGGCCTTTTGGTATGTTGAGGCTCTTTTTCACTGCATCACTGTATCACTGTCATCCCGTTGATCATCGGTTTGCTTGAGCGGGCGCCAGTAACGTCTGTCTCCCTTTGTCCTGGCCCTGAGATTTTAGCAGCCTCTCTTTACTCGTTCTTCCCAGTGGTGCCGCATTGGAGGCTCACTCAGAGTAAGGGGAATGAGCTCCTTCATTGTTATTGTATTTGGCATATCGAAGATGCCACGGAGAGCTTGCCAGGCTCTGCCGTGAGGGTGGGATGCTCTCGGTACCTTGGCAGGTTCTCTGAGAGGGAGAACCAGGCTCTAAGAGGTCGCGTAGCCGCAAATGCTGCTGTGCAGTTCTGGGAGCAGAGCATTGTTTTATAGTCTCTGGATCTTGGCCCTTGATGAGGTTCTTTTTATTATGTGTGTGTGTGTGTGTGTGTGTGTGTGTGTGTGTGTGTGTGTATGTGTGTCCCTCCACCAGTGCCCATTCTCCACCACCAATGTTGAGATTCTTATGAGGCCTTAGTTTCTGTTTCCTGCAAGGTTGGCGTTTACAACTTCAGGCTGTCTCGGGAGGGGCCTTCCCTGTCTGCCTACATGCCTGCATCAGAATGACTTGGACCATCCAGGAAGACTAATGATTCCATATACACTTTAGTACAGTTTGTTCTAAGCCCTTGAAGAAGGTCATCAGATTACCAATGGGATGTCGGTCATTTTGACATCTTCCCAATCCAGGAACATGGAATAGTTTTCCTATTTCTTTCCTTTTTCTTTCTTTCTTTCTTTCTTTCTTTCTTTCTTTCTTTCTTTCTTTCTTTCTTTCTTTCTTTCTTTCTTTCTTTCTTTCTTTCTTTCTTTCTTTCTTTCTTTCTTTCTTTCTTTCTTTCTTTCTTTCTTTCTTTCTTTCTTTCTTTCTTTCTTTTTCTTTTGGATCACACCCAGTGATGCACAGGGGTGACTCCTGGTTCTGCACTCAGGAATTACTCCTGGAGGTGCTCAGGGGACCATATGGGATGCTGGGAATCGAACCCGGGTTGGCCACGTGCAACGCAAATGCCCTGTCCACTGTGCTATCGCTCTAGCCCCTACTTTTCTATTTCTTTCAACAGTGACATGACTTTCAATAAAGTCTTGTTTGATGTTTAAGTATTAGATGTAACTGAACATTATTTTATTATTTATTTATTTATTTGAACAATGTTTTAAATGGAGCTTTGAAAAAGGGATTTTTCTTCAGGCTCATTGTTTGCATATAAAAATGCCAACGATTGTTTTGCTTTGATCTGGCTGTCTGCTGCTTTCTTATTTTTTTTTTTTTTTTGCTTTTTGGGTCACACCTGGCGATGCACAGGGGTTACTCCTGGCTCTGCACTCAGGAATTACCCCTGGCCGTGCTCAGGGGACCATATGGGATGCTGGGATTTGAACCCGTGTCGGCCGCGTGCAAGGCAAACGCCCTACCCGCTGTGCTATCTCTCCAGCCCCTGTCTGCTGCTTTCTTGATTTATTGTTCTAAGAGCTTTCTCTTGATGTGTTTGGGGCACAGTTTGTGTGCATTTCTTAGACACTTGTGTAACAGCAGTGTTGAAGCTTTTGCTAACTACCGCCAACATTCGGTGATACTTAGTGCTGGTGTGTTTTAAGTGATGATCCCTCCTGATTAGAGGCCACCTTCATTTCCATATAGTGTAATTTAAATTTTGCTAAGGGGTCAGAGCAATAGTATAGCAGGTAGGGCATTTGCCTTGCATGCGGCAGACCCGGGTTCAATCCCCGGCATCCCATATGGTCCTCCAGGCACCACCAGGAGTAATTCCTGAGTGCAGAGCCAGGAGTAACCCCTGAGCATCGCTGGGTGTGACCCAAAAAGCACACACACACAAAATTTTGTTGAAAGATCACTATCAGGGCCTGGCGGGTGGAAACCGAGCAAGCTATGGGAAGAATGAGGGTCTGCAGACAGAGCATCCCCTGGTTTACTGGGGGATGAAGGAAGAATAGGGGAGTCAGGACCAGGAGCACAGTGAGGAGGGCGTTTGCCCTGCACATGACCGGCCCAGGTTTAGTCTCTGGCATTTCATATGGTCCCCAGTTTTCTCCAGGAGTAACTTCTTTTTTGGGGGGGGTCATACCTAGCGATGCACAGGGGTTACTCCTGGCTTTGCACTCAGGAATTACTCTTGGTGGTGCTTGGGGAACCATATGGGATGCTGGGAATCGAACCCGGGTCGGCCGCGTGCAAGGCAAATGGTCTCCCCACTGTGCTATCGCTCCAGCCCCACCAGGAGTGATTTCTGAGTACAGAGCCAGGAGTCAGTTCTGAGCACAGCCCAAAAGGAAAAAGGAAAGAGCTTGATATTTTAGGTTGTATCTTGTGTTGACTCTGGATTATGATTTTCCCCCAATATGTTTTTATTAGTCTCTCCTCCCCCATGTTACCTTGGTGATGGATTTTCTTTCTTTATAAAACATTTTTTTTGGGCGGGGGGGCACACTGAGCGATGCTCAGGGCTTCCTCCCGGCTCCATGCTCAGGAATCACTGCTGGCCGTGCTCCAGGAACCACAGGGGATGCTGGGGATCGACCCAGTGCAAGGGTCAGCCACGTGCAAGGCAAGTGCCCTCCCCGCTGTGCTGTCACTCCAGCCCCGGTGGCTGACTTCTGATTGACTAGCCAAGCCTCGTTTTCCCTCTGTGGTATCCTGTCTCTGACTAGAGCGATAGCACAGCAGGTAGGGCGAAGGCTCACACTTGACAAACTGTTGAATTTTACCTTATTTGATCTCATTGTTTTATTCTATTGTTTGGGGGCCACTGCTAGCAGTGCTCAGGGGCTGTTTCTGGGTCTGTGCTTGGGAGTGACCCTGGCAGTGCCTTGGGAACTTGGTTCAAGGCCCTGGGCCTTGAGCCAGGGCCAGGACGGGCACGGCCATGAGCAGGGTGAGGGTGATCTCTCTGGTCTCTTGGGCTCTTTGCGGGTCGAGCCCCAAAGTGCCCCGGAACCTGGCTCTCCCAGAGGTCCTGTGGCCGCCTGTGAGCGCAGCCTTCGGCTCTCCTGACGGGGAGCGGGAGCAGCGGGAGGAGCAATCCCAACTGTGGGAGGAAGTGAGGGAATGCAGCGGCTGTGTGTACACACTTTTGGAGTCTGTACTGCTTGTTTGTCTGTATATGCCGGGAAGGACAGGCTGTGCCCAGCCGACTCCTGTGGGCAGCGCGGGGGCTCGGGTGGGAGGGCGCAGGGCACGCCTCGCCGGGGAGGGTTCTCTGCGGAGAGCAGCCCTGCACCTCCCCAAGCCTGCATGAGCCTCAGTCCCTCAGAAGGGCTTGGTGGCGGAGGAACCCACGCACGGCTCAGTGCCCAGTGGAGAACTGAGTGAACTGTGACGGGTGCTTCGGGATTCAACTCCACAAAGTGGCCCTTGGCTTCTTTTCACTTATAAGCCTGGCAAGCTCTCCATGGCATATTCAATATGCCAAGTACAGTAACAATGATGGGTCTCAGTCCCCTTACCCCGAAAGAGCCTCCAATGCAGCACCGCTGGGAAGAACGAGTAAAGCGAGGCTGCTAAAAATCTCAGGGCTAGGACGAATGGAGACGTTACTGGTGCCCGCTTGAGCAAACTGATGATCAACGGGATGACAGTGATACAGTGATACAGTGAAAAATTTAATTGGGCTGGAGCGATAGTGCAGCGGGCAGGGCGTTTGCCTTGCACACAGCTGACCCGGGTTTGATTCCTCCATCCCTCTCAGAGAGCCCAGCAAGCTACCGAGAGTATCTCACCTGCACGGCAGAGCTTGGCAAGCTACCCATGGCGTATTCGATATGTCAAAAACAGTAACAACAAGTCTCACAATGGAGAGGTTACTGGTGCCCGCTCGAGCAAATCGATGAGCAACGGGATGACAGTGACAGAAAAAATTAATTAACTATGACTTCCAAAGTTATTGATAGTTAAATTTTATTTTATTATTATTAGCATTTCTTAGATTTCTTAGTTTTATTTATTTGTTTTTTGCTTTTTGGATCACACCCGGAGATGCTCAGGGGTTACTCCTGGCTGATACACTCAGGAATCACTCCTGGCAGTGCTTGGGGGACCAAATGGGATGCTGGGGATCGAATCCAGGCCGGCCGGATGTAAGGCAAATGCCCTCCCTGCTGTGCTATCAGCTCCTGATCATTGAACTTTAGACATGGAATGTTCTAGCACCAGTTCTACTACTGGTGCCAACTTCCCTCTTCTAGTATTCTCCTCTCTTCCGACTTGCCCGCCTTGACAGGCACATTTTATTTACTTATTTATTTTTGCTTTTTTTTTGGGTCACATGTGATGCTCGGGGGTTACTTTGCACTCAGGAATTATTCCTGGCGGTCCTCAGGGGACCATATGAGATCGGACCCAGGTCAGCCGTGTGCAAGGCAAGGCCCTACGTGTTGTACTGTTGCTCTGGCCCCACATTTATTTTGTTTTATTTTTTCTCACTTTATTTGTACACTGTGGCTTACAAAGTCGATGATGGTTTACAAAACTGTTTGTGCTACATTGCTCGTGGCTTACTGAGGCATTCAGTATTCCAACCCCTCCTTGTCACCTTCCCCCCACTGCTGTCTCCAGTGTTTGCCGACTCCCCCCAGGCCCCCAGAGCAGGCCGACATCATTTATTTTATATTGCTGTGACCATTGCTTGTTACTAGCGGAATGATAAAAAAAAAAAACTTTCCATAAAAGAAAATTTGGGAAAGTGGTTGTATCTCACTATGGGGACACCAAGTCCTTGTCTGAGGGTCCCCTGAGCTGCAGCCAGCGAAGCCGTCTGCGTCCGTGTGTCTGTGAGCCAAGCCGGGCTGGCTCCTGTGACACTCCGCACCGTCTGCTGTGATCCTGCCGGGATGTCGGTGTTGTAGCACTTGGAGCTGCCGCTCTGGAAAATCCAGAATATCCAGATAGTCCAGCCGGGGTCTCGGTGGCAGCTCCGGGGGGCGGGAGCAGCGGCCAGGGCCTCGTGGGGGTGTACGCTGGCTGGAGCTCTCAGCCAGGGGCGGGTGTCTGAGGAATTTTTGCAGCCTGTTGATCTCCTGCGAGGCTTATTGCTGAGTCTCTGGAGCAAGGCAGGCAGTGGGTGGGTTCGGGCACGGGCGCGGGGGCCGGAGCAGAGTCCCGGCCCTGGGAGTGGGCAGGGGCAGCTCACCCACCTGGCTCCAGCAGGGCCCGGAGCTCTCAGCCACAGAGACCCGTGCCAGGGAGTTTTCAGCAGAGGAGGCTCTCTGGGTGCCCAGTCCTGAGGTCGTGGGGTTGGGGATCAGAGCCTGGCGGCGGCTTTGGGGGCGGGAGCGGCTGCTGAGGTCTCGCTGACGGGCGCATTCGAAAGCTTGGCGGCTATAGCTAGATCTCAGGCCCGCCGTGCTGAGGGGTCTGTGGTTTGGGCACAGAGCCGCCCTCCCCTCAGCGGTGTGCCCTGCTCGTCTCTGACCGCCCTTTCTCGTCTTTTTTCTCCCCCCCGCGCCCCAATTTCTTTTTCTTGCTCAAAATTTTTATTTATTTGTTTGTTTATTATTTTTTAATTAGTGAATCACCATGAGAGTACAGTTACAGATTTATCCATTTTTGTGCTCATGTTTCCCGCATACGAAGTTCGAGAACCCATCCCTTCACCAGGGCCCATTCTCCACCACCAATAAACCCAGCACCCCTCCCACCCTTGCCCCCCACAATCCCATCTCCCCCCACCCCACCCTGCCACTGTGGTAGGGTATTCCCTTTTGTTCTCTCTCTCTAATTAGGTGTTGTGGTTTGCAGTAAAGGTGTTGAGTGGCCACTGTGTTCAGTCTCTAGTTTACATTCGGCACGGCACGAATCTCCCTTCCCCCGTGTGGCCTCCAGCCACATTTTACTTGATGATCCTTTCTCTATCGGAGCTGCCCTCTCCCCAGCATGTGAGGCCAGCCCCAAAGCCATGGAGTCAACCTCCCGGTACTTATTTCTACTATTCTTGGCCCCACCCCAATTTCTTTCCTCTCTGTCTTTCTCATACTTATACTCTGGGTCAAAGGTGATCCAGGCTCCCCTGTTTCCTGCAAACGCCTTCCTGCATCCAATGATTCTCTATTCCACAGACGGGTGAGAGCATCTTGGGCTTGTTATTCTTCTCCTGGCCTCCTTCACTCACCACGAGGTCTTCCAGGTCGCCAGATCGCAGCAAATTGCACAGATTTGCTGTTCCTTGCAATTCCGTAGTATTCCACTACGTGCACATGCCCCGTCTTCATGACCCACTAAGCTGTCTGTGGACACCTAGGTCCCATCTCTTAGCTTTTGCACCAAGAGCCTCAGTGAACAATGGTGAGCACATGTCCTTTTTTTTTTTTTCCTTTTGGGTCGCACCCGGCGATACATAGAGCTTACTCCTGGCTCTGCACTCAGGAGTTACTCCTGGCAGTGCTCAGGAGACCATACGGGATGCTGGGAATCGAACCCGGGTCGACCGTGTGCAAGGCAAAAACGCCCTACCCACTATGCTATCGCTCCAGCCCAGTGCTTCTGAATAAATTTTTTTTTTTTTGCATCCTGGGGCTAGATACCCAGAAGTGAAATCGCTGGGCTATATGGCAGCTTAATTCTAAGTTTACCGAGAACTCTCCAAACTGTTTCCCCAGGGGTTGAAGCCGACAGCACTCCCACCAGCAGCGGGTGAGCGTTCCTTCCTCACCGCATCCCACCAACACAGATAGTCCCCACTGTTTTTGATATGTGCCGTCGTCTCTGGGATGAGACGATACCTTGTGATTGTCTTGGTTTGGAGTGATGCTGAGCACCTTCCCCCCGTGCCTCTGGGCCGCCTGCCTGCTTCCCTTAAGTGTTCATTTCCTCTCCCCACCAGCAAACCCAATCCGAACCTCCAGATTCAAGCAAGGCCTCGGCAGAGCTAGGCCTGGGCTGGGCACAGACACGGGCTACTGTTTTTCTGGTCTGTGGCAGGGTATTCCCTTTTGTTCTCTCTCTCCTTGGGGCAGGCGCAGCTGCAGAGCGGGCACCTCTCCGGAATGTCTGCACTGTGTCAGCAAACGGGGGAAAGCGTGTTGCTCTGTGCCCTCCTTCATATCCCGAGGGTTGAGGGAGTGACCTTTTCTTTTCTTTGCGTGTGTGTGCTAATATATGATATATATCACACACACACACACACACACATATCACTGTATCACTGTCATCCCGTTGTTCGTCGATTTACTCGAGCAGGCACCAGTAGCGTCTCTCTTACACTCAGCCCTGAGACTTTAGCAGCCTCTCCTTGCTCGTCTTTCCCAACGATTGGAGGCTCTTTCAGGGTCAGGGGAACGAGACCTATCGTTACTGTTTTTGGCATATCGAATACACCACGGGTGGCTTGCCAGGCTCTGCCATGCAGGTGGGATACTCTCGGTAGCTTGCTGGGCTCTCTGAGAGGTATGTATATATCTTTTGCTGTATTTGAATACTCCATGGGGAGCTTGCAAGGCTCTCCCGTGTGGGCACTTTGTAGTGTTAGGGTGGAGCAGACCTCTACCTAGGGGAGGCGCGGAGGAACGAGACCGAGACAGCTCTTTCTGCAAACACATGGGGTTTATTCAAACCAACATGCTGGGGCTCAGCAGTGTACCCAAAAGCAGGTAGCGGCTGAGAGCCCCGAGCCCAGGGAACAAGCAGTTTTTATACAGTTTTAGAACAAAGACCATACAGCTGCCGAGTTCCTGCAGTATCTCTTAGAACAGTTCTTGGAATTGATGCGTGCTCAAGGCCTCTGCATCCCGTCTTCCTGGGCCACTTCCTGCCCAGTTGGGTACTCAAGGACATAAATTGCAAAGCTGCTGAGCTGTTACAGAAGGCAAACTAGCAAGTTAGCAGAAGCATTTTTCAACATTTTTCAAACTTCTTTAACCCTGCGTGTGCCGACCCTTTCAGTAGCTTGTCAGGTTCTTCAAGAGGGAGAACAAGGCTTATTAGATATTTGGTCTTATAGTTTCTGGATTACACAGTGCTGGGGGCAGTTTGTGGGTGTGGCTGCCAAGCTACTGGAAAATGGGGGGTCTGGGTGGAGGAGGCCCAGTCCCAATCCGAGCAGGCTTGGAGACCTCAGCCCTGGGTCCCGCACACCTGGGTTCCTCTGCCGGCCCCTTCATGCGTGAGGCTCGTCTGAACGTGTGGAGAGGGGCCTTGAGCATGGCTGTGGCTGGGTTCTGGAGGTCTTCGACTGTCAAGGCTCTGCTTAGGGCAGGGAGGGAAAGGCAACCCGTCCCCTCCGAGGGGCCCCAGTGAAGACATACAGGCGTAGGGGCCAAGAGACTGCGTCGCTCTCTTCCGGGAGCTTGGTCTTATAGTCTCTGGATGTTGGCCGTTGGTGGGATTACACGGTGCTGGGGGCAGTTTGTGGGTGTGGCTGTATATGTGTATATATATATATATATATTTTAATCAATATTGGTTACCTTCTACTGTACATCCCATCCAATGTGGTGTGCTACTCCTGGTACGTCGGTGGTATAGGAATTCTAAAATCTTAAACAGGAGTTAAGATTTTAACTGGAGGGAGACTTTGTGCACTGGAGGCACCTCTGCGGCTTGCTGATCTCTTCCGAGGTCTACTTGTGAGTCTCTGGATCCTGGCTGGTTAGTGAGCTTATATGGCACCAGAGGCAGCTCGTGGGCATGACTGCCAGGCTCCAGGAAGAATCGGAGAATGGGGGGAGGCCACCCATCCCTGACTCCACGAGAGCCTGGAGATTTCAGCCACAAAACCCGCATACCTGAGTTTTTCAACAGACTCGTTCCTGGATGAGGCTCGTCCCACGCCTGTGGAGGTCGGCCGTGAGCATGGCGGCGTTTGGGTTCTGGAGGTTTTCAGCTGCTGGGGCCCTGCTGGGGTGGGTGGTGGGCTTACCTGCCCCCATCCAGGGAGCCCTGGATATGAGACTCAACCTGGCACGGGGTTTGGAGGCATCTCTGCTGTTTGTTGATCTCTTCTGAAATTTATCTGTGAGTCTCCGGAAGTGGCCTTTTCTTTTGGAGACTTTGGAACCAGGGATTGGGCAAACGACCTTTCTTCACTGACTGTGGCCTTCTCGCGTTGTTCTGGGGGTCTCCCCTCTCCCCTCAGGGCCGGCCAGGATACGGCTTTCTCTTCATTTTCAAAAAGTCTTCAAGTGTAGTGATCAGACTCCAGACTCTGAACCGGATCTTTAGCCGTGAGGCACAGGAGAGTCGAAACAGTTTGGGGCTGGAGAGATGGTATAGCAGGGGAGGCTCTTGCTGGCCTGGATTCCACCCTCACCCCCCCACACGTTCCCCCAAGCACCATCAGGACTGCTCCCTGAGCACAGAGCCAAGAGGAACCCCTGGACATTGCTGAACAAGGTCCCGCGCCAAAGCAATCCCTGCCCCAACGGAACAGTATCCCGAAGCTTGTGAACTCAGATGCTGTGAGAGCGAGACGCCTCAGACGCCCTGAGAAATGTTCCAAAAGGTGTTTGCTCCGCTTTCCCCTCTGACGCATGGAGGAAGGACGTGGGGTGCTCTGTCCGATGGAAGGAGACTCGTTGGCCCCTAGGGATCCTGAAAAAGGGGGTCAGAGGGCCAACGGGAGTGAGGCCACCCTTGAGGAAGACCCTCATCGCAGTCGGAGAGCCGGGACGAGAGCTCAGTCTGGGGTCTGCCCGCGGGGGGCTTCTGGCTGGAAGGGGGAGATGGATCTAGCCCAGGGCCCGGAGCAGCTCCCGGTCTTTCTCGGAGGGTCTGCCCGGCCCCTCGTGGTCCACAGCTGTGGAAGTGGCCCCGAGAAGCAGAGCATGTTGGGGGCGTTCCGGCAGGCGCGCGGAGTTTCTGGAGCGGGGCGGAACAGATGGCGCCTTCGCGGTCACAGACGGAGAGTGCACATCGGGTGCCAGCTCGGCGTGCCGTGAACACGCCTGGCTCCTGCCAGCCTGTTTCCTTCTTGCTTTTAATTGCTGCGTTTAGGGCTGTTTTATGCCCACTTTCATCTCATTTAGACTCTGGCGGAGACGCTCCTGGACGTGCTCTGCGCTGGAGGCTGCAGGGAGAGCTGTTTCCCAGCAGAGAGAAGGCGACGTCGTGTGGCCACAGTATGCGTCCTGGGGTGGGTGTCAGCGCCAGCACTGCAGGGGACAACTCGGGACGAGGTGCTCCTGGGGGGCCCGGGTCCCAGCGAGGAGTCATCGTTCTGCGTGAGGCTCGTCTGGACATGTGGAGAATGGCCTTGAGCATGGCTGTGACTGGGCTCCGGAGGTCTTCGACCGTCAAGGGTCTGCTTGGGGCGGGGAGGGCAGGGCAGCCCTCGACCCGTGGGAGCCTTAGCCCAGGGTGGGAGCACAGAGGTCCCCAGTAAGTACGTTTAGAGCAAGTTCACAAGGACACAGAACACACGTGAATGACATTTGCAAATCACAAAATGCTGGGCAGACATTCCATCGAGTCCTCTAGACGAGAAAGTCCCTTTAAATATGGGACTGTTTGCCAAGAACCCATCCCAGATATGAAATTAATGTCTGCACTTAATCCAGTGTCTTCCCTACCCCCCACAGCAGGGCCCAGGCGGATGGGAAGGAGCTGGAAGGTTCATCGTGAGATAAAAATGGGCCAGAAAGAAAAAAAAAAAAGGGGCCGGAGCGATAGCACAGCGGGGAGGGCATTTGCCTTACACACGGCCAACCTGGGTTTGATCCCTGGCTTCCCATATGGTCCCCTGAGCACCGCCAAGAGTAATTCCTGAGAGTAACCCCTGAGCATCGCCAGGTGTGACCCAAAAAGCAAAAAAAAAAAAAAAAAAAAAAAAAAAGGGCCAGAGGGGAGGGCATTTGCCTTGCAGCTGACCCGGGTTCAAAATCTGGCATCCCATATGATCCCCTGAGCACCACCAGGAGTCATTCCTGAGTGCAGAGCCAGAAGGAACCCCTGTGCATTGCTGGGTGTGACCCAAAAAGAAAAAAAAATGTGACGGAGTGTGGGTTCCAGGCTGTGTTGATAGGACAGTGTTGCCCTCGGGTCTCTTCACTGTCCAGGGCTGACAGGTCACGCGAGAGTGTTGAGCCCACCTGTGTGGGTGAGGTGTCCTCAGAGGAGGTGTCCACCTTAGGACTGTCCAGAGAGGCAACTGCAAACTGCCATTTCCCAGAGCGAACTCAAGTGGTGAAGGAGTGAGGAGAAGAGGGGTTTGGAAGTGACCTTGGTCAGCGGCCACTGATGGACTCAATGAGGCCATTCTGAGCTGAGCACTTACTTCTGTCCCGCCCCCGAGCTCCGTTACAAGGGAAGGAAGTATTTTCACGGGTTGTCATGGAGAAGCAGGTAGGGAGGAAATACACAGTGGGAAGCAGTGGGCACCCAGCACCTATCGAGAATAGAAAGAGGAAGGAGAGGGACTCAGATAGAAACCCAGGCCCGTGGGGTGGGCTAGGCAGGGGGTGAGGGGGCCTGGGCTTTGTGTGTGGCGCAGAGATGTTGGGGAGTTGGGGTCTCTGGGGTGCCATGGGAAGGGCCCCACAGAGCAGAGAATCAGCAGGGCAGACCAGGAGATGCAGAAGCATCGTCTAGCACAGTTGGGTGTAGTGTGTCAGTAACAGTGAAGAAGGAAAAGGAGAAAACTCAGTTTGAAAAAGCGAATTAATGAAAGAGAGAGAGAGAGAGAGAGAGAGAGAGAGAGAGAGAGAGAGAGAGAGAGAGAGAGAGAGAGAGAGAGAGAGGGAACACTTCCAGGGGCCAGAGAGGTAGCGCAGTGGGCAGGGCACCTGTTCTGAGTTCAGACCCTGGCATCCCCAGATGGTCTCCCCAGGCCTACCAGCAATGACCTCTAAGCACAGAGCCAGGAGTCAGCCCTGAACCCATCAGGTGTGACCCGATGCCCCACGCCCCCAAATCCTAAACCTGCATAAGAAAACCTTTGAATTAATGAATTAAAAAAATCAATTATAAAAATAATTTAGAGAAAACAGATTTTGTTAGGGGCCGGAATGATAGTACAGTGGGTAGAGCCTTGCTAAAATCTAATTATTTTATCTAAAGCTAAATATTTTATCTATTTAGATTGAAAAAATTAAATATGTTTTATTGAAATACTAAAAATAAGATATTAAAAAAATCTAAATATTTTGTCTGTTTAGAGAAATAGATGTTGTTAGGGGCTGGAATGGTGGTGCAGTAGGTAGAACATGACACTCAGTCACCCTGGGTTGATCCCCGGCTCCCCCTATGCCCCCCACGCCCAGCCAGGAGTGACCCTGAGTGCAGAGCCAGGAGTAAGCCCTGGGCACTGCCAACTGTGGCCAGCGAGCAGAGGAATAGGGAAATTTGATCTTGAGTGTGAATTTAGAGAGGAAAGGCATTTTTTTTTTTGGTAAAAGTGCTACTTTGTATTCCAGTGTTTTCTGTACATTTACTGTTTGTCTGGTTATTTATTTATTGGGCCACTCCTGGCACTTCTCTGGAGACCATACAATGCTTCTCAAAGGCATGTTTCTGCTGCATTTAGGTCTTGATTTCAATAACTATATTCATGGATAGAATTCCCGTTTGATTTCCTTTGAAATATCTCAGGTTATTTCCGTAAGTTTCCCACCTGTCTTTCCAACCCTTTTTCTTTCTTTCTTTTTTTTAATAAAGTAGGAATTCTGCTATTTATTCAGCCATTGATTAAGTTGATTGAATTGGGCATGAACTCCACATTACTTTTATTTTATTCTATTCTGAATATTAACTTTATTTTATTATTTTATTATTATTCCCCCATATTTTTTTGTTTTTTTAAACATTTATTTATTTTTAATTAGTGAATCACCGTGAGGGTACAGTTACAGATTTATACCCTTTTGTGCTTATGCTTTCCTCATACAAAGTTCGGGAACCCATCCCTTCACCAGTGCCCATTCTCCACCACCAGTAAACCCAGCATCCCTCCCACCCTCCCCAATCCCATCTCCCCCCACCCCACCCTGCCACTGTGGCAGGGCATTCCCTTCTGTTCTCTCTTTCTAATTAGCTGTTGTGGTTTGCAACAAAGGTGTTGAGTGGCCACTGTGCTCAGTCTCTAGCCCTCATTCAGCCCGCAACTCCCTTCCCCCACATGGCCTTCGACTACATTATAGTTGGTGATCCCTTCTCTGAGTTGCCCTTTCCCCAGAATGTGAGGCCAGCCTCCAAGCCATGGAGTCAACCTCCTGGTACTTATTTCTACAATTCTTGGGTGTTAGTCTCCCACTCTGTTATTCTATATACCATAGATGAGTGCAATCTTTCTATGTCTGTCTCTCTCTTTCTGACTCATTTCACTCAGCATGAAACTTTTCATGCCGATCCACTTAAATACAAAATTCATGACCTCCTTTTTTCTAACAGCTGCATACTATTCCATTGTATATATGTACCAAAGTTTCCTCAACCAGTCATCCGTTCTAGGGCATTCAGGTTTTTTCCAGATTCTGGCTATTGTAAACAGTGCTGTGATGAACATACATGTGCAGATGTCGTTTCGATTATACTTTTTTGCCTCTCTGGGATATATTCCCAGCAGTGGTATTGCTGGGTCAAATGGGAGCTCAACCTCTAATTTTTTGAGAGTCGTCCATATTGTTTTCCAGAAGGGCTGAACCAGTCGGCATTCCCACCAGCAGTGTAGAAGGGTCCCTTTCTCCCCACATCCTCTCCAACAGCGGTTGCTTTTGTTCTTTTGGATGTGTGCTAGTCTCTGTGGTGTGAGGTGGTATCTCGTGGTTGTTTTGATCTGCATCTCTCTGATGATTAGTGATGTAGAGCACTTTTTCATGTGCCTTTTGGCCATTCGTATCTCTTCCTTGGGAAAGTTTCTGTTCATTTCTTCGCCCCATTTTCTGATGGGGTTGGATGTTTTCTTCTTGTAGAGTTCAACCAGTGCTTTATATACCATTGATATCAACCCCTTATCTGATGGGTATTGTGTAAATATCCTTTCCCATTCTGTGGATAGTCTTTGGATTCTGGTCACTGTATCTTTTGCGGTGCAGAAGCTTTTTAGTTTAATGTAGTCCCATTTGTTGATCTCTGTTTTTATATTCCCCCCGTTTTTTAAAAAAAAATATTAGTGAATCACTGTGAGGTACAGTACCAAACTTACGAACTTTTGTATTTGCATTTCAGTTATACAGTGATGTTTACCCATCCCTCCACCAGTGCCCATTCTCCTCCACCAATGTTCCCTGTATCCCTCCCACCACCCCCACCCCATCCCCCACCACCCCACCCTGCCTGTGCGGGAGGGCATTCTCCTTTGTTCTCTCTCTCTCCTTTTGGGTGTTGTAGTTTGCAATAGAGGTATTGAGTGGCCTTCATGTTTGGCATATGGTCTACTTCCGACATGCATCTTTCAACCCGAATGGGTCTTTCCAACATCCTCTACTTTTCATCTTTTTATTTGATTCCCCGTGAGATATAGCTACAAAGTTTTCATGTTTGAGCTTCGGTCATACCATCATCAAACACCCATCCTTTCACCAGTGCACATTTTCCACCTTCCAAATCCCCATGTTCCCCTCCCCCCACCCCCGTTCCACCCCTTCCCCTGCCTGTGTGGCAGACAGTTTCCCCCATACTCTCTCTCTACTTTGATTACTTTTGATATTTCGACACCAGTCTCACCACCTCTCAAACCTGCTGAAAAGGCAGTGCTAGACGATTTGTTTTGTACTGCTTGTTATGGATAGAATACAGTGTCCAGGAAATTCTGTGTCATTCTCTTCCGGGAGCTTTAGTTCATAGTCTCTGGCCTTAGCCATTGATGTAATTACATGGTGCCAGGGGCAGTTTGTGGGTGTGACTGCCAAGCTACTGGAAAACTGGGGGCCTGGGGGGGATGAGGCTCTGTCCTGATCCAAGCAGGCCTGGAAATCTCAGTCACGGGTTCCCGCATATCTGGGTTTTCCTGCTGGTCTGCTCCCTGGTGAGATTCATCCCGTTGTGGGTGAGGCTCGTCCCCTCTTGGGTGAGACTCATCCGAGCATGTGGAGAGTGGCCTTGGGCATGGCAGCGATTGGGTTCTGGAGGTTTTCAGCTGCCGGGGTTCTGCTTGGGGCAAGCAGGGAAACTCAACCACCCCCCTCCAAGCTGCCCAAGTGAAGACAGCCTGGCATGGGGTCAGGGCACTCTGTGGCACTCTCTTCTGGGAACTTTAGTTTATAGTCTCTGGGCCTTGGCCATTGATGAGATTACAGGGCGCTGGGGGCAGTTTGTGGGTGTGACTAACAAGCTACTGGAAAATTGGGGATCTGGGGGGAGGAGGCTGAGTCCCGATCCAAGCGAGCCTGGGGCTCTCAGTCATGGTTTCCCACCTACCTCTGCACTATAGGCCCTAACTGCATCTTTTGATCTCTTTTGAGATTTGTGGTTCTCTGAAATAAGGCCAATAAATGAACTAATATGGCTGAGCCGGAGGTGGTTTGTGGGTGTGTCTCCCACATACCTAATTTTTGGCCTTTTAATTTCTTGGTAAACTTGGCCCCAAGTTGTTGGGGTCTGGCCAAAGGCACAGCAGCAGTTTTGGGGTATCAGGAAGTCTGAAGGTGCCATCAGGCTGCTGATGCTCTCGCCCCGCAGGTACAGGTTGGCCTGCTGGCGGCACCATACCCCCCCAGCCCTTTTTTCTTTGTAAAGTGTTGCTCAGTGTTCCCATGTGCTGAGTCAGTGACTCCAACCAGGGTGTTCTGCCACTCATAAATGTTCTTTGCTCATGAGAATTTTCCCTGGAAGTCCCTGGGGGTCTGCAGTGTGTGTGTGTGTGTGTGTGTGTGTGTGTGTGTGTGTGTGTGTGTGTGTGTGTGTGTGTCCAAGGGCAGATTAATTCCACATGCACATGGTGTCCTTGAGGTCTGTCCCATCTGTGGCCTCTGCTGTGAACCTCTTGTGTAGACAGATGGGGGGCTTCTCCCCAAGCCCCCGAAGGATGCTTTCGGCTGGGCACTGTGGGCAAAGGATTAGCCGAGACCAGTGGAAATTGCTTAGCTGGGGGCGGGGGCAGGAAACGGTTCAGCAGATCCATGGCGGTTCCTCTGTTCTCAGCCCAGGTTACCCCCCTCCCAACACACACACACATACACACACACAAAGATACACACACACATAGATAAACACACAGAAACACAGACGCACACAGACACACATAGACACATACAGACACACACAGATACACATAGTTACACACAGACACACAGACACACACAGACACACATACAGACAGATACACACAAAGATATACATAGACACACACATAGGTACACACACAGACACACATACAAACACACAAACACACATACATACAGATACACATAGACACACACAGACACACAGATACACAGACACACACAGACATACAGACACATACGTGCACACACAGACACACACACACACACTCACACATACACCCCCCTCCCACTTCAGCACCCCTGAGGGAAGATGCCCTTCCTGGTCAGCCTGGTCCTGTGGAGGCCCCACTCCCGGGGTCTGCCCGGAGCCCGCCTGAGCTACTCCTCTGTCCGTCAGAGTTTGCTCCTGCACACGCGTAGAGCAGTAGCACTCGGCGGGCATCAGCTGCCTCTCAGCCTGGGTCACGCGGAGTCACGGAGACACCAATGCGCCGCAGACTGGGTGTGACGGAGTTAAGTGAGGGAGGCTCAGCTTGGCTTTGGACTTGCCGGGGCTGTCCTCTCCCTGGCCGTGACACCGGAGAGGCCGCACAGCCCTGCCTGCCGCAGCCTGGGAGACACCAGGGAGGCAGCTCCTTCCTGCCGCGGCGTCTTCCCCAAAGCAAGGAGCCCGTGTTTGTGTTTCCCCGCGACTGTCTAGGAAACCCCGGCGCTATTTCAGGTCTGGCCACATGTCTTCTTAGCAGCCTCGCGACTCTAAATCTGGGGCCTGGGTTTGGGAAAACACTGAAAGGACTTGTCGGAAGCGATTGGCCACGGGAGGAGAACTGGCCGTTGTCTTGGCAACGTGAGCGGGGCGTGAGCAGACGCAGCGGTGTCGGGGAGCAGGGGGAGCCCAGGTGCCTGGGCGATCCCCCTCATCCCTTTGGCGACCCCGGCCCTGCCTGTGGGCTCCGGCAGGAATGTCTCCCCCGCAGGTGACAGCGAGGCATGGGGTGCCCCCCCAAAGCAGGCGTGACCCCCCCAGAGCAGACAGAGGATTGTGGGAAGGGAAGGGAGGGAGCAGGCGGGGGAGAAGCCGGGTTGGGCCCACGCAGCCTGAGTGCTGGTTCTGTGTTATTTCAGCTTTTTGAAAAATGACAAAAAAAATTTGATTTAAAAAAAAAATTATGGTTGTAGCACTAGGGTTCTGTAGTGCTCAAGTTTCTGGCACAGATGCACAGTTATTGCTGGGCCTGGCCTGCCACCATGTGCCTAAGACCCCCACCCCCACCTCCTGCCGCCCCCAGCCTCCTCCCTGCCACCTGTCACCCCCGGCCATTAGAAACACAGTGTGCCTTTTTTTTTTTTTCTTTTTGGATCATACCTGGCAATGCACAGGTTTGACTCTGGGCCCTGCACTCAGGAATTACTCCTGGCGGTGCTCGGGGGACCATGTAGGATGCTGGGAATCGAACTTGGGTCGGCCGCATGCAAGGCAAACGCCCTCCCTGCCCAAACGCCCTGTCGCTCTAGCCCCAGTGGGTGGGGTTTCAAGCAAGAGAGGCAAAGAAAGCTCGATGGTTACCAGTCAGCTTCTACGCCGGAAGTCAGAAAGTGTTAACTCCAGGTCTTGAGTGAATAATGCATTTGGATCATATATTATAGTCCCTGGCGTAACCACCTGGTCTGTGCCTGGCGGTCTGCCTGGGCACTGGCCCGTGGGAGCCTGGACACTGTGGGCCAGCAGCTGGCTGCCCGCCCGCCCGGAGGCAGTGCGGGGGCCCGGCTTTTCAATGCGCGTCTCCTTGGGCGAGGCAGAGAGCGCGAGAAAAGCACGTTCTGCTTCTGGGAAAAAGGAACCAAGAGCCCGTCCCCAGTCCCCAGAGAGCAGCTTTGCTGGAAACCCGCACAGCTCTGTCCAGCAAAGCCGGGCACGCCGTCCCGGGGCTGCTCTCCTGGGGCTCCCAGAGGTCTGAGCCCCGCTGAGCTGTCACGGGCTTGAGCATTGTGGGGCTGTGTTGCATGAAGTGATCGATCCATGGGTCGAGGCACAGAGATAAAACACGCGAGAGGAATGTAGAGAGCACGGAGGGCCAAGGCTCAGCCTGGCTGGAGGCAAAGACCAACTGCCAGTGGCCACCTTTCGTTCTATTTTTGGTCAGTTACATCTTAGTGACTTTACCACAGAGAAAGACTCACTGACGAGAGCACAGACAGTTACAGGATGAGCATGCGTCAAAGGAGCATCAGGGTAGACATTGCCAAAGCGATGCCGTCAAAGCCATGTTGTCGTGGTTAAGATGTCAGAGGGAGATAGGGAGCTGGAGGCTCTGCAGATCACATCCCCCACATTCTTGTGGTTGGTTACACAGAGGGCAAAGAGAAGGCTCGTACGGATGCTCGAAGGTCAATCCAGATTAAGGCTGTGCAAGAGAGGGGAAACTACCGCCTTGTCCTGCCAAGACAGTGGACGACCAGGCGTGTCTGAGAGCGCGCTGTACTCCTCCAGGCCATCGGCTCACAAGCTTTAGCCTGCCCACTTCGTGAGAAGTGGGGCCTCGGTTTTGCTTCCTGCTTGCAGGGCAGCGCCCAGAGGCTCGTCCTGATGTCCTGGCTTAGCACCAACATCTCCCCCTTTTAGTTTAGGGCATATTTTAGCCATCAGAGCAAATTAGGCTGCCTGTTTACACTGGCTTCTAGTCTTGTACTGCTTAAACTTCCAATAAGGTACAAAGACACAATGGCCGGTACGAGTAGCAGAACACCCATCCTGCAGATCCGCCCGTCAGTCCCTTGATGCCAGTTCCAGGGCTGAGGGAGCTTAGGCCATCAGACATTCCTTGCCATGTTTCTGGAGGCCCCAGATTAGGACGATGGTCCTTAAAGATACCGTGTATTTTACTTTTCAAGTCCAGAATCTTAGTTGTAATATTTTTATGTGTTAAAAGATATTTTTTAACCTTCCTCCAAGGAAACTCAGTTTCATTATATGGTACAGGGGTTATACAAAATGAAGTAATATTCTGATCACATTTTAAAGACATTTGTCGGCGGCGGAGACTAGCTAACTGGTCTCCAAGTAAAGTAACAATTTGTGTAACATCAAGCCAATTCAACCTGCATCTCAGAGTCAGTTTGTCTTTGAGCAGTCCATAATTTCTCAGAATTCTCGTGCCACTTTTGGACAAATTCTGCTGTCTCTGTTCCTTGCTTCAGAGCCACACTGGCCACGGTCGCCATCGCTGTCACTGCGATGATAGCAGACCCAGGAATCTCTTGGTCCTTCGGGAGAGGTGGGCGATCAATTGTCAAAGCATGCCTGCGGTTGGATTCTCTTCCCATGGGCGAGGAAGAGTCACTGGCATCCAGACACCAACTCGGGCTCTGAGAAAATATAATCTCTCTCCTAGGAGGCTCACAGAAGGGTTAATGCAAGTATGCACGCAACACTGTCTGCAGGAAATAACTCCTTCATGTATATTCCAACTAATTTTTCCTTTCAAGATCACATAAGGAAGAGGCACACAAGCTAAGACAGGGCGGGTTAAATTTCTGTTGAAGTACATCCCATCAATAGTGCCATTCTTACTTTGGCAGCCCTGCTAAGATGCAAGCTCATGCAGAGCAGAGCCAATTTTCCAAAAATGAATTTGTTTTGCAGATCCTGGCTGGAGCAGTGCTGGAGGGGCAAGTCCTTCATTTTTCCAATGCATAGTGTCATAATGATACAGCACCCATATATTAATCACCTTTGGTCGCCATATTAGACTTCTTTTGTCCCCCTTCTGTCCATCTGAATAGCATAACTTTTAGGGCTCCAATCCAGAATTCTAATGGAATCATCAATATAAATACAAACAACTGATCCCTACAATTTTTCCGAGAAATCCTATGGTACAAATCTTTCACGACCTCCAGTTTACACGAAGGTATGGCTGGGATAGATGTATTTGCCACCAATCCAGTAGCTTTAAGGCCTGTGGCTGAGAACATTAACAGCCTACGTTGTCTAGGCTCGGTAATAAAGAAATATGACATCAGCCAGACCTGATTGGTCAATTGCAGACAATGGTCCCCTGCTTCAATGCAAAGAGGCATTCCCTCTATTCCTGTCTCATATTCAGGAAAAATTGTTCCTTCTTCCTCGTGTTTAAGGGATCCACGATTGCTATAAGGGCTGGGCAGTCAAGAGGTTTCATTATTATAAATAGGTATCACTTCATCCTGCCAGGACACACCCTCAGTGAAGGGGGAGGGGGCTAGGAATGTAAGCCCAGTATGTCAAGTTAATTGTCAATGGACTTACCTTTGTTGTTGATCAGTTTGAGATTTTTTGGATTGCACCAAAATTTTTCCTTATCGGTGTAAAAGCAAAGTCTCTTCCCCGTCGTATGATATTCATGGGGACTCATCCATGACTTACAGGATCCTTATGTTGTGTCACTGTAATTCTCAGAGGGACTTTCCCTCAAATCAGGGAGATTTATATCTGTTCTAGAATTTTGTGACTGTCCTAATGTAATTCAGTGGCTGTTTGAGTTTCAATCAAATTAAAAAAATCAAATTAAAAAAATTTGTCAGTATTCTATATTCGCCCTTTTTGTTTAATGAGCATATCTTTCAGTGTTCTGTTGACTTGTTCCATGATTGGTTGACCGGTGCTGTTGTATGGAATAACTGTAAACATGACTAATATTATAGGTCTTAAAAATGAAGATAATTTTGGGGCTGGAGCGATAGCACAGTGGGTAGGGCGTTTGCCTTGCACGCGGCCGACCCAGGTTCGGTTCCCAGCACACCATATGGTCCCCTGAGCACTGCCAGGGGTAATTCCTGAGTGCAGATCCAGGAGTAACCCCTGTGCATCACCGGATGTGACTCAAAAAGCAAAAAAAATGAAGATAATTTTGTAAGGTATAAGTTGGAATTCCAAGAGACAATTGAAGCCAATTAATATCCCCTAATAATTTTTGAAAGTTATTTAACATCTTTAGATTGTCTCTTTTGATTTGTATCTTTTGTAGAATAATTTTAGTTTAGATGTCTAGATGGTGTCTGGATACTAGAACAATTCTAGAGATATCATCTAGAGGTTTTTTTTTATAACAATATAGTTTGATAACAGTTTCCTTCCTTAAAACACAACCTCAAACTTCCTTTACATCCATTTTGTCCTGTACCCTTTCTTCAAAACCAGTTTCACTTTAATAGGATTCCTTTCCTTTTTCCACTAATGATCTCACCATCCGTCATTCTTTTCACTTAAAATACACATTTATATTCTTCCCTTACAGTCATATCTTACCGGTTTTAACCTTATTTTTACTGAACTTGATATAGCTTGATCTACCAAGACATTTGGAAGCAAGTTGCTAACCATGATCTCAGTTACCATGGTTGTGCTGTACCCTGCAGTACTCTTTCAGAAGTATTGCATTAGCCCTGTAGATATTCAAAAGGTTTACAATGCTCACACTGGGTGCCAGATGTTGCATGAAGTGATCGATCCATGGGTCGAGGCACAGAGATAAAACACGCGAGAGGAATGTAGAGAGCACGGAGGGCCAAGGCTCAGCCTGGCTGGAGGCAAAGACCAACTGCCAGAGGCCACCTTTCGTTCTATTTTTGGTCAGTTACATCAGTTACATCCTAGTGACTTTATCACAGAGAAAGACTCACTGACGAGAGCACAGACAGTTACAGGATGAGCATGCGTCAAAGGAGCATCTGGGTAGACATTGCCAAAGCGATGCCGTCAAAGCCATGTTGTCGTGGTTAAGATGTCAGAGGGAGATAGGGAGCTGGAGGCTCTGCAGATCACATCCCCCACATTCTTGTGGTTGGTTACACAGAGGGCAAAGAGAAGGCTCGTACGGATGCTCGAAGGTCAATCCAGATTAAGGCTGTGCAAGAGGGGCTGGAGCAATAGCACAGCGGGGAGGGCGTTTGCCTTGCACGCGGCCAAACTGGGTTCAAATCCCAGCATCCCATATGGTCCCCTGAGCACCGCCAGGGGTAATTCCTGAGTGCAGAGCCAGGAGTGACCCCTATGCATTGCTGGATGTGACACCCCCCCAAAAAAAATAAAGATGTGTAAGAGAGTGGAAACTGCTGCCTTGTCCTGCCAGGACAGTGGACGACCAGGCGGGTCTGAGAGCGCGCTGTGCTCCTCCAGGTCATCGGCTCACAAGCTTTAGCCTGCCCACTTTGTGAGAAGTGGGGCCTCGGTTCTGCTTCCTGCTTGCAGGGCAGCACCCAGAGGCTCGTCCTGATGTCCCGGCTTAGCACCAACAGAGCCGAGTCTGTGGCAGATTCCGGCGGGATCAGGGACGTCGCTCGTGCTGTTCTCATGCCCCTTTGCTCCACTTGGCTCTGCTGCTCTCCGAGGGGATTTGGTCACGTGGCTCTCCCTGGGGCCGGGGCTGTGCGACTGGGGACGCTCGGTGCCCACTCGAGGGTGCTCGCCACGTAGGAAACCACTGCAAGTGCCCAATGGTGGGTGAATGGAAAAAGAAAGTGTACACACGCGTGCGCACACACACACACGCACGCACGCACACATGCTGGAGCATGACACAGCCCTAAGAAGAGGCGAGGCCTGGGCATTTGCTGTGGCTTAGCTGGAACTGGGGGTGTCACGTGAAGTGGATTAAGTCAGAGGGAGATCAGGTCCCCAAGGGTTTCACCCGTGGGAGGGAGGGAGCTGGGAGCAGGGAGCGGGCACCAGGGGACAGTGCCAAGGCCTGGGACTTGAAAGTGAAAACTCAGACCGCTGTGCAGAAGAGGCTGGGCGAGGGGGAAGGGGCAGGCTAGAGGGGGCAGAGGGAATGGGGGGGACGGTCCTGGGGGCTTTGTTGGTGACGCAGGCGCGGTTACTGCCCATCAGTGTCACGCGATGGTCCCTCGTGACCAAACCATTGTAAGGACAAACACGCAGCCGGGCAGTGTGGGGACACAGGGTCTGGGGCCCCGAGGGCTGCACTGCCCGCCCCAGGTGCCAGCCGCCTGCAGTACATGGCTGGGGCCGGTGCCAGCCTGTGCCCCACAGCCGCCCCCTTGGGGCTGCAGGAAAGGCGGGCAGGGCGGCCCCGGGTTTGTCTAGAGCCCCCCTACTCAGCACTGGCTGCCGGCTCTGCATCCAGGCTGCACCGCTGGCCACGCAGTGCCGGGCACTGCACTGGGTCAGTGCCTGGCCTGCCAGACTCTCGCTCTGGGAGGGGCTGCCCCAGAACGTGCGACACCCCCCCCCCCAAGGCAGAGGGAGCTGGGGAAGGGGCCCTGGTGGTGCCCCAGGACAGAGCCCGCCCTCTGCTCATGCTGGCGCCCGCGGCTGCTCCCACTGGCCCTATTTCATCCTGCCCACCTGCTCCTGGCTTCGGCTCTGATGAAAGTAGGGTAATTGGTTCATTTTCTTCTTTTAAAGGGATCTCGTTCAGTGCCCGCCCGGGGCTGTCGATGAACTCAGCAGTTCCCCTTTGAGACGCTCCCTGCCCACCCATGGCTGCTCTCTGCCTCCCATGCCCGCTCTCTGTCTCCCATGCCCGCTCTCTGTCTCCCATGCCCGCTCCCTGCCCTCCCATGGCTGCTCTCTGCCTCCTGTGCCCGCTCTCTGCCCTCCCATGCCCACTCCCTACCTTCCCATGCCCACTCTCTGTCTCCCATGCCTGCTCTCTGCCCTCCCATGCCCGCTCTCTGCCTCCTGTGCCCGCTCTCTGCCCTCCCATGCCCACTCCCTGCCTCCTGTGCCTGCCTCTGCCCTCCCATGCCCATTCTGTCTCCTGTGCCCACTCTGTCTCCTATGTCTGCCTCTGCCCTCCTTTGCCCACTCTCTACCCCCTTGTGCCCGCCCTCTGTCACTGCTGCCCACCCATGCCCACTCTCCGACCACTTCAGGTGGCAGGTGAGATGCCCACCCCTTACTCTGGTTCCCTCCCGTCCCTGTTTGATGTGGTGGGTTGTTGTGTCACGTCTCTGGTCTCCCGGCTCTGTGCTCAGAGGTGCCCCAGGTGGTATCCGGGGGACCAGGTGCGGTGCTGGGGGGCTTCAGGCTGGTCAGCTGCGTGCAGGGCCGGCACTTTAATCCCCGCGCTTTCCCTGACTGGGGTCCAGAGCACGCACGGCCAGCGGGGGTAAAGAGCGGGGAGGGCGTGCGGGCGACTCCGTCACAGCCGAGCCTTGGCGGGCGACTTTGCCGGGCTTCAGCTGTCTGCTCTTCTCATGGCAGGGGAGCGGGGACAGCGCCTGTGCAAGGGGCTCTGCAGGGCTGTGCGACATCAGACGCTCACGGGGTTTCTTTTCGTTTATTTTTTCCTGAGCCACATCCGGCGATGCTCAGGATTTAGTCCTGGCTCTGCACTCAGGAACTACCCCGGGAGGTGCTCAGGGGACCCTCTGGGATGGTGGGAATGGAGCCTGGGTCGGCTGCGTGCAAGGCAAGTGCCCTATCTGCTGTGCTATCTCTCTGGCCCCTGCCCCTCTTTCGGGGGAACTGTCTGGGCTAATCCTGGCTCTGCTTGGGAGTCACTCCTGGCGGTGCTCAGGGCTCACTCCTGACTCTAACCCTACCCTTCTAGCTGCGCCTGAGACCCCTTCCAGAGGGAGACAGGGAGCAGATGTGAGGGGTTTGTCAGACCCCAGAATACCCGGAGTAGGAGCTGACAGCTGGCAAGACACCCCTGAAGGAGACGAGTGAGGCCCTCTGAGCTTTGTCCCTCCTAGGGGAGAGAGTGGACAGGTAAGGGAGGTCACAGGTAAGAGAGAAGAGACAGAGAAAGTCCTTCTCCGCCTCCACCTGCTCTCTGTGCCCAGAAGATGACGGCACCCTGCGGGCTTCAAACCCCACCCCCAGTTTTTTTTTCTTTTTGGGTCACACCTGGCCATGCACAGGGGTTACTCCTGGCTCTGCACTCAGGAATTACTCCTCGCGGTGCTCAGGGGACCATATGGGATGCTGGGAATTGAACCCGGGTCGGCCGCAAACAAGGCAAACACCCTACCCGCTGTGCTATAGCTCCAGCCCCCCCCCCCCCATTCTTTTGTGTGTGTGAGTGTGTGCTTTGGGTCACACCCGGCGATGCTCAGGGGCTACTCCTGGCTCTGCACTCAAGAATCATATGGGATGCTGGGAATTGAACCTGGGTCGGCCGCAGGTGAGGCAAATGCCCTACCTGCTGTGCTATGGCTCCAGCCCCCCGCCCCATTGCTATTGGCTGTTATTACCTGGACTTTCCCCACCACGCTTACCGAGGCACCGTGGTTTACAATGCTGCGAATATGCAAGTTTCACTCAAACCACCTCCCAACGGGGCACGTTGGTGGAGAGAATTGGGTACTGGTGAAGTTTGGTGTTGGAACAGTGCGTGCCTGAAACTCAACCATGAATACCGGTGTCTCAGGTCCAGCCCCCATCCGCCAGTGTCTGGGGCCTCCATCAATGTCTCAAGGTCCCCCCTAACATCTGCCTCCGCCCACCAAACAATATCATTAGCATTTATAATATAGTTTGAGCCACATGTTAATAATACTATCAGCACTAGGCACCTCAGTGCCACCAAAGTGGCCAAGTGTGTCACCAATGTCCTTATATGGCCCCTCCGCCCCCTCACCACTTTTCACACCTCCACCCACCATTCCCCACATCCTTGGTCTCTTCAGTGCTGCAATCCTAGGCCAAGGGTTAGTCATCATTTGCTGCCTTCCATCCACTTGTTTCTCTCTATACCATGGAGAAATTAGGTCACCTACTTTTGTCTTTCTCTCTGTGACTTATGACATGACATGCTCCAATTTCATTTAAGTTGCAGCAAACCTTGATCTTTGCTTCCAGCTGCATAGTATTCCATCGCGTATATGTCACATTTTTTTTATCCAGTCATTTGGGTTGTTTCCAAATTTTTTGGAAACTTGTATTTCCAAAATAATGATTGATTGTACTAAGTGCTATAAGGAACATATCTTGGGTTTCTAATTACCTTTTATCCCATGTATTTTATGCATTTGGCTCTAATCTTAAGGTCTTTAATCCACTTTGAATTCACTTTTGTGTATGTTGTGCGGTTTTTTTCCCCCCTTTATGTGACCATCAAGTACCATTTGCTGAAGAGGCTTTTCCTGATTCACTTCATCTACTCATCTTTTGTCATTGATTAACTGTTTATAAATCTGAAGGTTTATCTCTAGTTTTTTGATTCTATTCTATTTGTCCCAGAATCTATCTTTATTCCAGCACCACACCATTTTTATGTCTATAGCTTTGTTGTAATATTTGAATGAGTTTTTTTTCTCAGAATCATTTTGATTATTTCAGGAGTTAAATGATTCTGTAAAAATTTTGGTAATGTTTGTTCTGAGTCCTCAAAGATGTCATCAGAATTTTGATGGAAATTGCATTGAATCCATAGCATGCTTTTAGGTAGGGTGGTAATTTGACAATATTAATTCTCCCAGTAAAAGAATGAGAACTGTTTTTCCATTTCTTGGCATCATATTCTGTTTCTTTCAATGGTGACTAATAGTTTTCAGTATATGCATCTTCCACATCTTTTCTTGACATCTAGACATTTGACGTTTTGGGACACATTTTAATTTATTTAAAATATTTATTTTTATTGTAGTTTAAATAACATGGTTACAATGGTGCTAACATTTATGATTTTCAGTTTGTATGATTCTAAGACTCATGGTTTTTAGGTCTTCATTTTAGTGATATAGAGCTCTACCTAGTAATGTCATATGATTTTTTTTTTCCTTTTTTGGTCATGTCATACCCAGCGATGCACAGGGGTTACTCCTGGCTCTACACTCAGGAATTACTCCTGGCAGTGCTCAGGGGACCATATGGGATGCTGGGAGTCAAACCTGGGTTGGCCACTTGCAGGGCAAACGCTCTCCCTGCTGTGCTATCGCTCCAGCTCCTCTCCCTCCTTCCCTCCCTCCCTCCCTCCCCCCCTCTCTCCCTTTCAGGCATCATGGTTTGCAGTACAGGTACTAAAAGGTTCTCATGTCGATCCCTTTACCTGCCTTTCACACTCAGTTCTTTTTCTTCTTCTTTTTTTTTTTGCTTTTTGGGTCACACCTGGCGATGCACAGGGGTTACTCTTGGCTCTGCACTCAGGAATTACTCCTGGCGGTGCTCAGGGGACCATATGGGATGCTGGGAATTGAACCTGGGTCGGCCGCGTGCAAGGCAAACGCCCTCCCCGCTGTGTTATTGCTCCAGCCCCTCACACTCAGTTCTTGCCCAAAGTGACCATCCCCAATGATCATTGTCATGGTGGTCCCTCCTCTATCCTAACTACCTTCCCCCCAAACCCCCCCGCCACTTGACGCAAGCTTCCAAACATGGACCAGTCCTCGCCCCTGTTTCTACTGTCCTTGGGTATTAGTCCCACACCATGGTTTTCATATCCCCTAATTCAGTGCAATGTTTTCTGTTTTTGAGACTCTGTGGATACTCAAATTATGCCCCCACATCAGGGCTATCCTGGAGAATGTGTCTTGGACTTTCTGGGAATGGAGGGTCCTGTGCAAGTCTACTAACCTTAGCTCACCCAGTGCCTCACTTAGGGCTCTCGTTTCCTTTCTGATGTTCTGTCTGGCCGACTTGGGTATGAAAGTCCCCCTTTCGCCATGTTGTCATTGATACATCTCTTCGGATCTAAGAGCAGTTGCTTTATGAGCTTTGCTGCCCCTTTCTTCTTCTTCTTCTTTTTTTTTTTTTTTTTTGCTTTTTGGGTCACACCCGGCAATGCTCAGGGGTTACTCCTGGCTCTGCACTCAGGAATTACCCCTGGCGGTGCTCAGGGGACCATGTGGGATGCTGGGATTCGAACCCGGGTCGACCGCGTGCAAGGCAAACGCCCTACCCACTGTGCTATCACTCTAGCCCTGCTGCCCCTTTCTTTGTGCAGATCTGCAGGTAAGCGTGGAGTCCGCCCTCTCTCTGAGTCTCTTAGCCAGCAGGTGACGTTCAC
>NC_073303.1:202185929-202214640 GCF_027595985.1 Sorex araneus
GGAGAGAGAGGGAGGGAGAGAGAGGGAAGGAGGGAGGGAGAGAGAGAGGGAGGGAGAGAGGGAGGGAAGGAGGGAGAAAGGGAGGGAGGGAGAGAGGGAGGGAGAGAGAGGGAGGGAGGGAGAGAGAGTGAAGGAGGGAGGGAAAGAGAGGGAGGGAGGGAGAGAGAGAGGGAGGGGAGAGAGAGAGGGAGAGAGAGAGAGGGAAGGGGAGAGAGAGAGGGAGGGAGAGAGAGAGGGGGAGAGAGAGAGGGAAGGGGAGAGAGAGAGGGGGAGAGAGAGGCAAGCAAGATACGTGCAAAGCGAGGATGCGGGTCCCAACAGCGAGCCCTTTCCTTCTGGTCTCCCAGGCAGTGCTCTGGGCTTACTCCTGGCTCTGTGCTCGGGACCACTCCTGCCGACAGCTCAGAGGATCGTGTGTGGCGTCGGGGTCTTGAACTCCGCAAGCAGCATCTTCCCCGCTCTTCTCTCTCCAGCCCCAGGACTTTGATTTTCAAAGGTGAATCAATTATTTTTTTAAATGAATTCTGCAGCAGAAGAAAATACGAGTTGCCCTTGGAGCATCGTCCCTGATTTATTCTGCTCTATTTCTGCCGGAGGGGCCTCGCTGGGGCCTGTCAGCAGCTTGACGCGGCCCAGGAGCGGGAGGCAGGACGTGATCCCACGTCCTTTTTTGGTGATCCCTGCTCACCCCAGGGGCGCCCGGGCTGCGGGGACTGAGTCTCCCGGGGTGCTGGTTAGTGTTGGCCCAGCGCATGCATAAGTCTCCTGAAGGACGAGCACCCAGTTTACTCTGACTGCGTGAACAGCCACCGCGGGCGGGTGGGCATGTGATGGCTGAGAAGGGCGCCTCCCCAGAGAGGTGTGTCAACGCCCAACACAGGGGACCCCGCGGGGGGGGGGGGGACAGACCTTTGAAGAGAGGCTGGGCAATAGCACAGCAGGGAGGGCATTTGCTCTGCATGCGGCTGACCCGGGTTTGATTCTCAGCATCCCGTGTGGTCCCCTGAGCACCACCAGGAGTGATTCCTGGGTGCAGAGCCAGAAGTGACCCCTGAGCACCGCCGGGTGTGACCCAAAAAGCCAAAATAAAATATAATAAAATAATGGTCCCCTGAGCACCGCCAGGAGTAATTCCTGAGTGCAGAGCCAGGAGTAGCCCCTGTGCATCGCCAGGTGTGACCTAAAATATATATATATATGTATATATAATAAAATAAAGATAATAAAATAAAGAGAAATAATATAAAATAAAAAGAATTTTTTTAAAAAATTTAATAAAATTTTTATTTTATTTAATAAAATAAAAATAAGGAGAGGCCCTGCTGGGGCTGGTGCCCTCTGAGCAGCGGAGTCCAGACCAGAGAGGCTTTCTACACCAAGAAAGGCAGCCCAGCAGCACCCTGAGAGCCGCAGACGTGTCCGGGCACACCCACTGCAGCACTGAGCGGGTGGCGCAGGTCTGACCCCGGCTGCAAGACCAGCGTCTCTGTCCGCAGAGGAGCCCACGGGCCCGGGCGGGGGTTAGGGTCCGGCTTGGCAGCCAGAGTGGAAACTTTTCTGCCAACCAGAGTGGGGGCCACTCCTTCTCCACCTCAGGAGTCACATCCTAGGGGCCCTGAGATTTCCGGCAAGTTTTTGTTAGAAAGTCAGGGAATGACAGCAAGAGCCACTGTTCCCATTTCCCAGAATCTTGTTTTCTGACACTCCATAATAGAACGCCCTGTACTGGCCACAGGCTCAGCGCCATAGTGTGACCATAGAGGTTAGTGTAGTGTACCCATTCTACAGATGGTTAGTGGCCACATTGATAGTGGTTAGTGTAGATATACCCATTCTATAGATGGTTAGTGGCCACGTTGGTTAGTGTGGCAATAGAGGTTAGTGTAGCTGTACTCATTCTACAGATGGTTAGTGGCCACATTGGTTAGTGTGGCCATAGTTAGTGTAGATGTACCCATTCTACAGATGATTAGTGGCCATGTTGGTTAGTATGGCCATAGTGGTGACTGTCACCATATTGGCTAGTATGGCTATACTGGTTACTATTGCCATATTGGCTGATGGTCACGTTGGTTATTAGAGCATATTGGTTAGTGCGGCATATTGATTACTACAGCTGTGTTAGTGAATATGGCCATATTGATTCACGCGGTCATATTGGTTTCTGTCACCATCACTGTTGGTGTGGCCACGGTGGTAGTGTCATCGTACTGGTTAGTACAGCGATGTTGGGTACGGTCACCATGCCAGTGTCATTATTGGTCAGTGACTGTGATCGTGTGGGCTAGTGCAGCCACCTTGGTTGTCGACATGCCTGTTAGTGTCGCCATTTGACTGCTGCCACCATATTGGTTGGTGTGGTCATACTGGGGGCCACTGCCAAATTGGTCAGGATAGCTGGACTGGGTGCTGTCTCCCTGGGGGTTGGTGTGACCGTGTTGGTTATCAGACCGTATTGGCGAGTGCTGCGTATTGATTACTATTGCCCTGTTAGTGGTGCGGCCGTGATGACTGGTGTCGCCATATCGGTTACTGTCACCAGGATGGCTAGTGCGGCCCTAACGGACAGTATCAGCATGTTGGTCATGCAGCCGTATGGCTGTGGTCACCGTGTCCGTTAGTGTCACGCGTCGCCATGTTGGTCACTATCTCCATACCAGTGAGTGTCGTGCACCAGCCGACTCCAGTGTGAGGGACGTCAGGCCCGAGCTGCCCTTCTCTGAGCCTTCCCATTGCGCACGAGGGCTGGCTGCACCCGGTCACGCCGCATGGGCAGGGCGGCGGCCCCGGGGTCTCGCACTCGACATCACGCCCTTTGGCCACAGCAAGCCACTGCTTTAAGCTAAGCCCTTAAGGGTCCGCTCCCCAAAGCACCCACCCGAGGCCTCTCGAGGCAGTGCGGGCAGGACGGGAGGCGGGGGGGGGCAGCTTTAGGGCTGGGGGCCGATCCCAGTCAGGAAAACTACCTCCCGGGGCCATGGGTGGCCCCTGGCCGCCAGGTCACTGTGGTCGCCCGTGGCTGAGAACAGGAAACCGCAGCATTCAGCAGAGGTAGAGGCCGGCAGCCTTGGGGGAGGGGCCCGGGGAAGGGACCTCGGCCTTCCCTGCCATCGGCCCCCCCACCCACGGCCACTGCAGGGCTTGAGGCCACCCAGACGTCCACTCTGCCCGGCACTGGCACTGCCGTCCGCACTGCCTGATCTAGGGGGTGGCCCGGGGGTCTCAGACTCCTCCCCCGAGTTCTGGAGGTTCTGGTGAGACCTTCCGGGTTAAGCCTCCCGCTGTGGAGGGTAGGAGGAGAGGGATGCTGGGCTCAGCTGCACCCCCGGCCTCACCCCTGCTAGCGTCTCCGAGACCCCACCTTCCCCAGGGCTGATGCTCGTCCCTCTTCCCGCCCGGGTCCCGCGCCTGCTTCCCCCACCTGCCACTAGAGGGCGCCGTCCGATCAGGAATGGGTGTCGCTCGGGCCCCTCCAACCCTCGGCTAAATAAGGAAGAATCTCACTGGGGGCCACTCTCCTAGCAATGAGGACCCTACTGCTCTCTCTGACGCTGCCCTCCGGAGTTCAACACACAAATGCGGACACCAAACACATATGCACACATATACCCCTCACATGCACATGCCTCACACACAGACATGACATACACACAGCACACATGGTACCACATGTGCGCACACACCCCCACATACATCCACCACACACATACATACACGCACATGCAAACACCATACACACACGTACCACATATATACACACATTGTACCACACAAGCACAATCATACCCACGTACCTACACTACATAGGTATACATACATACACCCCCATCCACACATGTAAGCACCACATACACATAAACACACAAACCACATACACACACCACACATCATACCACATACACACACATATATACACATACCCACATACATATACCACACCACATATACACACACTACAATACACATACCACACATATACACACACCACATGTCATACCACATATGCACACATGTACCAACATACACCACAATTCATGCATATAAACACCATATACATGCACATACCACAATATACACACTACACATGCACAACCCGAGACAAATTCACATACACAAACATACATAGACATGTACAAATGCACACATACATATACACCATATTCACCCACACATACACACACCACAGAAACACACCACATATATACACATTCCACGCAAAAACACAACATACAAAAATACCACAGACACATACCCACATGCACACTACAAATAGACACATCACAGATACACATACCACAGCCCATGCACAAACACCTAAATATACACATACAAACATCACACATATATCCCATACACAGATAGCCACATACATATGATAAATATATATCACAGACACACACCACATATGCTTGCTTACACAAGCACCACACACACACACACACACACACCCCTGCATGACTGGCTAAGAGCTCCGTAGTGGGGCTTCCGGGCTTCCTTAGAAACAGGCCAGTGGCCGCAGCACTACACCCTACCTGCTACCTTCCCGGGGGCTGCAGGCCCGAGCACCCACACGTGCAGCCCCCGGAGTCGCCCCAGACTCCACGCTCCAGCTGCAGCTTCCACGGTCCCCGCGCCCGTCCCCACCACCTCATTTCCCACTGGACATGCAGCTGCCCCGTGCTGCCTCAGCCTAAACCCCAGTCGCCGGGCCGGGGCGTGGGTGTGCTGGTGGCGTCTCTCCCGGCGGTGCTCAGGGACCATCAGGGATGCCGGGTTCTAAACCCAGGTTGGCTGTGCGCAAGGCAAACGCCCTCCCGGCTGTGCTTTCACTCCGGCCCCCCTTTCGGTTAAATTTTAACAACTATTTTTAGCATGAAAGTATATAGACAGGTCTCCAATGATGGACAGACAGATCTACTCAAGTTTTTCCTGAATAATCTGAATATTTCGGATGAGCTTATACAGAAAGAAGAAAGAAAGAAAGAAAGAAAGAAAGAAAGAAAGAAAGAAAGAAAGAAAGAAAGAAAGAAAGAAAGAAAGAAAGAAAGAAAGAAAGAAAGAAAGAAAGAAAGAAAGAAAGAAAGAAAGAAAGAAAGAAAGAAAGAAAAAAAGAAAGAAAGAAAGAAAGAAAGAAAGAAAGAAAGAAAGAAAGAAAGAAAAAGAAGGAGAGAAAAGAAAAGTTAACTTAAAATGAACTGGAATCTCTCTGTTGTGTCTGGAAGCCTCCCAAGCCCGCGTCTCTGTCAGTGAGAGGATGACTTCCCCTTCGTGGGCTGCACGGGGCAGTGACACAGGCTAAGGGACTCCATTGCACCATTGCAAGTGCTCCCTGCGTCTAGTCTAGGTTTGTCTTTGACAGTCTTTCTGGATGTTCTGTTGCCCTGGGTAGATAATGCCTTCTCTCTGTATGTCCCAAGCTACACGCGTGTGGAGGGTGAGTGGGAGGTATACGTACGGCCAGCTCAGCCCACGGTCCCTGCCACGCTGAGGAGGAAGCGTCTCCCTCCACTCCCACCACCAGGTGGCGCCCCACAAGCAGCACAGGGGAACTGCATCCGTGTACCTGGGACACAGTACACCCCTCCTGGCTTCTGTCTTCGTCCCAGGCACGCACTGGTCACTCGTGTTTCACTTTACCCAGGAGACTGAGTGAATCAAGAATTCTACAAACACTCACTCTAAAGTTAAAAAAAAAAACACAAGGAGGCTGGAGCGATAGCACAGCAAGGAGGGTGTTTGCCTTGCACGCGGTCGACCCGGATTCTAATCCCAGCATCCCATATGGTCCCCCTGAGCACCGCCAGGGGTAATTCCTGAGTGCAGAGCCAGGAGTAACCCCTGAGCATCGCTGGGTGTGACCCAAAAACCAAAAACCAATAAACAAACAAACAAACACAAAAGGTCAAGACTGTCCTCACTGGAAAGCCCAGGAAAGCCCATTTCTGACTGCATAAAGATGAGATTCCTACTTGCTTGATTCTCACTAGCTAAAGTTCTCCAGGACGTCTTTCTCGCACTTGGCTGAATCAGGCATGTATTTTCAGCTGGCTGGCCTACCCTGTGTCTGCCGCACCTACAACAGCCCTGGCGTGATGGGGGTTTCTCCGGCAGGGAGAGGAGGACACGCCGGGGGCTGACGCCTGCGCTTATGCGAGACAAGCCCAATGCAGAAACAGACAGACAGAGACCCCTCGTGGCCGTACTAAGACCCTTTGGGGCTTGGTGATCATGAGTCGCTGTGAAAACAAAATATTCATTTGCTTTTCTTTTTCTTTTCTTTTGGTCACACCCCGTGATGCTCAGGGGTTACTATGGGATGCTGGGGATTGAGCTTGGGCCTAGTACAAGGCAAACGCCCTCCCCGCTGTACTACTGCTCAGGTCCCTCATTTGCCTTTAGAAAGAGGTCTGTGTGGTGCCAGGAATTACCCACTATATGTCAAAAGGGACATTCAAATGATCTTATAGGAAAAACAGGAGAACTGGAACACAACACAATGCTGTTGTCTGGAGACCACACCCGCAGAGGTCAGTGACCGCACACCTCAGGGAACTGTGCGGTGACAGGGAGCAAAGCCAGGCCTCAGGCAACGAGTCACTCACTGCAGCCCTCTGAGGTCTTGCCCCCTCTCCCCGGCAAAGCTCAAGTTTTCGCCAGTTCCGTTTTTAGTTAAACTACCCTCGGGCTTGAGCAATAGAAGCGGCCACCTTGGGTTCGATTCTGGCATCCCATAGGGTCCCCTGAGCACCACCAGGAATAATTCCTGAGTGCAGAGCCAGGAGTCACTCCTGAGCATCGCCGGGTGTGACCCAGAAAGAAATATTAAATCTTGTATCTATTGCACACTTGCCATTTGTTCTTAACAATTACTCTGTCACTGTCACTGTCACCCTGGTGCTCATCGATCTGCTTGGGCGGGCACCAGTAACGTCTCCATTGTGAGACTTGTTGTTACTGTCTTTGGCATATTGAATATGCCAGGGGGAGCTTGCCGGGCTCTGCCATTCGGGTGGGATACTTTCGGTAGCTTGCCGTGCTCTCCGAGAGGGGTGGAGGAATCGAACCTGGGTTGGCCGCATGCAAGGCAAGCACCCTACCCGCTGTGCTATCGCTCCAGCCCAGAAAGAAATATTAAAAAAAAAAAAAATTAAACTACCCTCAACCTGAAAACAAAGCGCTTTGACTTTTCGTTCTTGTGGGGAAATGCACATCCAAGGGGCCTCAACGCCCAGAGCTCAGAACAGCCTACGCCAAGCCAAGAGGGAGCCCGGGGTGACTCTGGGTGATGCTCCCCTGACGATCTCTCTCTCTCTCTCTCTCTCTCTCTCTCACACACACACACACACACACACACACCACAACACACACACACACCACACACACACCACACCACATCACACACACACACCACACCACACCACACACACACACCACAACACACACACACCACACACACACCACACCACATCACACACACACACCACACCACACACACACACACACACCACACACAACACACACACCACACCACACCCCCCCACACATACACACCACACACCACACACACACCATACATCACACACACCACATCACACACACCACACACACACACTCCACACACACACCCCACACACACACACTCCACACACACACCCCACACACCACACACACAGACACCACACACACCACACCACACACACACACCACACACACACCACACACCACACACCCCACACACACAACCCCCCCACACACACACCACACCACACACACACCACACACCACACACACACACACACACACACACGCACACACGCACACTTGGGAGGGTCCCCGGGGCAGAACAGCTGAGGCCCTGGAGACTGCCTTCCGGGCTAGCGAAGAGGCCCTTGGGGAGAGTGGAATCAATCACAGGGTAAAGGTGCCCAGGGAGGCGCAGAATAAAGCCCTTTAGAGCCAGGCGGACCAGCGCAGCTTTGGGCGAAGCTGAGCAGGAAGCTGTCTCAGCTCTGCCCCTGACGGGCACAGCTGGTGGCTGCCGGGACAGCCCCGCTTCTGCCTGCAGCACGGGCTGACTCTTGCTGAGCTTCTCAGGGCCTGAGGCGCCTGTCAGCTGAGCGGGCCAGACTGCGCCCACGAGGGCCACCCAGGGGACCTCTGCAGCTGACCTGCAGCTGGCACCGCTGGCCCTGCCCGGGCGGGAGGCAGAGCCAGTCCCTCCAGCTGGGCGCAGCTGCCTCCGTGCCTGCCTCCCCCGCCCAGCTCCCCAAGCCCCCGGCCGCACAAGTGACTCAGCAAAGTCGGTTAATGAACACGGACAGGGAGGGAAAGGGGAACCTCGGCCTGACCCCTCAGCGTGGCCGGGGGCCTCTGACCGACGCAGGCGGGCAGGCGGGTAGGGAAGGCCCGCCCCAGGCAGTGGCAGGGACTGCCCTGGGAAGTCACAGCTCTGGAGTGGCGAAGGCCAGCCTTGCAGAACACAGGAACCAAGGCCTGTAAGCCCTCAGCTGGCGCCAGCAGCCGACCCTGAGGAGACCGGACCCCTCCTCGGGAAGGAAGTTCCTCCCCTGCCCTCAGACCTCTCCCTCAGTCCGACTAACTTAGTGACTCAGCCCAGAGCAGGCTTCAGAACATTCCAGACCAAGACACCCCGAGAAGACACCCTATGGAAGCCCCCTTGAACAAAGGGAGTATGTGAAGATGCTGCCCGAGCCCCCATGCTGTGTGTGCCCACCTGGCCAAGCACGGTGTCGCCTGCATCTCCCCCCTTGAGATGGGGACTCTCCTGCTCTCCTGTCTGGTGCTGGGGTGGGTGTCGGGTCTCTCCGCCCTTGGGGAAGCCTGCATTCTCTCTTGAGTGCGTTACTCTCCACTCTCTCCCACCCTTTCTTCCCTCCAAATAAAATCTGTTTCACTTCGCTGCTTGTCTGCTCTGAAATTCTTTTCTGCAAGCGAGACAGAAACCCAGTAACCCTGGGTCCAGGTGGCAGAGGTGGATCAGGGGAAAGTGACCGTCTCTCTCCTCCCAGCTCACGTGATCCACCCTGGGGCCCCCGACACTGTGACTACAGAGATTCACCCGGCACGGCGGGTTAGAGGTCACCACTCTGCTCCACTCCGGCTGCTGCTGTGTCCGTGTCCTCGCTGGTTTGGGACACTCCTGTTTCATGGGCAGGACGGGAGCAGCTGACGGGCTCTGTTTCCTCATCTTTTCTCCAGGACTCTCTCTCTACTGCCTCCTCTTGATCAATAAGCAAACCTTGGAAAACCTACAAGAATTCTTGTTTTGTGGGTTTCCCAGGAATAATATGAGAATATTGCTGTTATTTTTGGTGATGAAGATCAATAGTGTATAGTTTATTTCAACCTAAATAAATGTAAATTTTGTTAAAAAAAAAAAAAAGACACGTCTCTGCCCAGGCACAGAATTGACTAGAGCTACAGGGCCTGCTGTCATCTGGGGAGACCCCGTAAGAGCAAGACAAGCGAAACCAACACTCAACCAACCTTGCACGCGGCTGACCCGGGTTCAATTCCCAGCATCCCTTATGATCCCCAGAGCACCACCAGGGGTGATTCCTGAGTGCAGAGCCAGGAGTAACCCCTGTGCATCGCCAAGTGTGACCCAAAAAAGGGAAAAAAAACCAGTCAAAAAAAATAAAGAAAGAAATTAGTTCACAAGGCTCAACCTGTAACAATATGTTGTTATTAATCTCTCATAATTTGTATAATCTCTTATATAAGGGCTTAACGGCTTCAGGGTGAGATACAACAATCTTCATATTCTTTCCTCTAAGGAAACTTTTCTGGATCATTTTTAGTGGATTATTCATAATAAGGGCTGGAGCGATAGCACAGTGGTAGGGCATTTGCCTTTCACGTGGCCGACCCATATTCGATTCCTCTCGGAGAGCCCAGCAAGCTACTGAGAGTATTGTGCCTGCACGGCAGAGCCTGACAAGCTCCCCGTGGCATATTGGATACGCCAAAAACAGTAACAATAAGTCTCACAATGAGAGACGTTACTGGTGCCCACTCGAGCAAATCAATGAGCAACGGGGTGACAGTGACAGTGATTCATAACAAACCATACAAGATAAATTATTTGGGACCTGCTTTGGGGGCAGGCTTGGTGGTTGTGGGAAAATTAAAAATAATGGTGGCGGGATTGGTGTTAGAATATTGAATGTAATAAATCATCATAACTTTATAAAAATAAAATATTTTTTAATAAGAAGAAAGAGGGAGAACCTGATGGAGCAGAAGTCCTGTCCTAGGCCTGGTATCTCTAAGCACCCACAGTGTCTCATCTCCCCAAGTCAGCCAGGTCTATTCCTTTCGGTGTTGGGATTTGGTTTTGGAATTTGGTCTTGGATTATTGGAATATCGAACATCAGGTCTCTTCCGTTTGCCCGTGGTCAATACTCTTACTGGACACACACCAATAATCCCCGCCTCCTGTTTTTTTGACCTAGTAGCTAGGGCTAACCCAGAAATTCCAAATAGCACTAAAGATTCTAAGGTTTGGGAGGGAATGACATGAATGGTCCTTATATGGACAAGTCCATTCTGTGGAACGTAATCAAGCCTGCTGGTTCATTGACCACCACCCTCTGTCTCCTGCCTCTCTGGACTCTGCATATTACAGAAAAGTGGCGTTTGCCCTGAGAACCCCCACTCAGCTGCCAGCTGCCGTGACGTCTAGGCAGGCAAAAGTTTTTCATTTTTGGGGGGAAGCAGGGGTTTGGGCCACACCTGGTGATGCTCAGGGGTTCCTCCTGGCTCTGCACTCAGGAATCACTCCTGGCGGTGCTCAGGGGACCCTATGGGATGCCGGGGACAGAACCTGGGTGGGCCGCGTGCAAGGCAAATGCCCTCCTCACTGTGCTATTTCTCTGGCCCAGCAAGTTTTATTTTTCACCACTTGGTGACTCTAAAATAATACAACCTGCTAGAGTAAATCCTTGCTCACGGGAAATGCTCCTGCAAGGAGACTGGAATGATGTCCAGTGGCAGGTGTGCACTGGAGAGCTTCAGGATAAAACATGCCTGGGAGATTATATTAGAGTGATATTATATTATAATAGAGGAGGTTGGGGGGAGTTTTTTGTTTTTGTTTTTGTTTTTTTTGCTTTTTGGGTCACACCCGGAGATGCACAGGGGTTACTCCTGGCTCTGCACTCAGGAATTACTCCTGGCGGTGCTCAGGGGACCATATGGGATGCTGGGAATTGTACCCGGGTCAGCTGCATGCAAGGCAAATGCGCTACCCGCTGTGCTATTGCTCCAGCCCTCTTATTTTATTTTTTATTGAGTCACCATGAGATAGAGTATAACAAAACTGTTCATGATTGCATTTCAGTCACACAGTGTTCCAACACCTGTCCCTCCGCCAGTGTCATTTCCCAGCACCAGTGTCCCCAGTTTCCCTCCCGCCCCTTCAAGCCACCCCCACCCAACCTGCCTCAATGGCAGGCACCTCTCTGTCTCTCTCTCTATCTCTCTCTCTGTATCTATCTATCTATCTATCTATCTATCTATCTATCTATCTATCTCTGGGCCTGTTTTTGTGATGCAGACATGGCGCCAGGGGTAGGACAGCGGGAGAGCACGTGCCTTGCATGCAGCCGCCTGGCTTGTGATCCCCAGAACCTCGCAGGATCTCCAAGCCCCACCTGGAGTGAGCCCTGAGCACAGAGCCAGGAGTGACCCCACCACCACCAAAAAAGGAAAGAGCACACATCAAAAAATCAACTATGATTAAATCTGCGGACACACGCGTATGCACTGATTTTGTACGTGGAAAATAAAACACAATGAAGGGCATTTCATTTCCAAAAGGAATTAACTACATTGAATAAAGGGAGGGTGATTGGGGATCAAAAATCCATCTCAAACAATGGTCCGTTCCACTTTCCAACTCTAGAGGGCAGCATAAGCCCCAGCGCGGGTTTCCCGGGCTGGAGGCAAGCTCCCGTCACATGGAGAGGTCTTAGGAGGAGACACAACCCCACCAATTCCCAATCTCCCAGGAGGCGGACCATCAGTCTTCTGAAAGTTCCCTGGGTGGCTTCCGTGCTCAGCCTACACTAGATTAAGATCCTCGTGGGGATTTCCCCTTTTCTCCAACACCCGTGAAGTTAGAGAGAGAGAGAGAGAGAGAGAGAGAGAGAGAGAGAGAGAGAGAGAGAGAGAGAGAGAGTGTGCACGAGAGGTTTCTCAATTTCTCGGACAATTATCCGGGCATGCAAGAGAGACTAAGAAAGAGCAGTTGCAGAGTTAGATCCTCCCTAACCAAGCAGGAGGATAAGAGCTTTTATAGGTGGGACACTCACTCCCCCAGGTACTGAGGCGCCCCCTTCCCCTGCGCCCGTCTTTAACTTGGTTTGCCTCAGAGCCATCACTCCTCCCCGGATCACAGGCTGGCCCACATCACTGCTCCTCGTCTGCGCTACCGAGAGAGCGGCTTCCTTTCTACACGGGCGTCAGGGTGGAACAGTGAAAACAGGGAGCGGCAGGCGGGGAAAGCCCTCAAACTGGCTTGTGCAGGAATGTTCTGGGGTGATAATGGTGGAGAGGGAAGGCAAGTCAGCTCTGCCCGCTGAGTAGATACCTGGCAGTTTCCTGACCCGGGTCCGATTGGCCCACTCCTGCTGGCGCACCCAGCTACAACCATTCACTGCAACCTCGATGGCCAGTCTTTGGATTGATTACGCTTCTCTTCCGTAATGTTTCCTAATGTTTGGTACATTGTATCATGCAATTGTAGTCATTCTATTTGAATTGCATAATAGCCTAGTGTCAAGAAACCCCTGTAAGATAATATTGGTTTGTCCTTCCTCCCTGGCTACAGGGATCACGATCACAATCATGAAATCCCGTTAATCATCGATTTCTCGGGCGGGCTCAGTAACCTCTCCATTCGTCCTTTCTCTAAGATCTTAGAAGTCCATCTCGACTCGGCCCTCCCAGTGATGTCGCACTGGAGGCTCTTTCAGGGTCAGGGGAATGGGATCCAGCTTGTTACTGGATTTAGCATATGAATACACCATGGGAAGCTTGCAAGGCTGTCCCATGTGGGCAGGAAACTCTCAGAAGATTGCCAGTTTCTCCTAGAGAGAGAAGTAGGCTACAAGATATCACTTCTGGGAGCTTGCTTTTAAGTCTCTGGATGTTGGCCGTTGATGGGATTACACACACCTGGGTTCCTCTGCCGGTACCTTTATGCATGAGGCTTGTCCGAACGTGTGGAGAGGGGCCTCGAGCATGGCTGTAGCTAGGTTCCGGTGGTCTTTGGCCGCCGGGAGCTCTGCTTGGGGTGGGGAGGGAAGCTGGAGCCCATCCCCTCCGAGGGGCCCCGGGGAAGACAGCCAGGGGAAGAACTTATGTTTATTGGGTTACACCCATCACAGTGCTCCCAAGGCTCTCCCATTTCTCTGTGTTTATTGTAATATAGTTGCAAACATTTTAGGTTTAACATTGGCATGTCCTTTCTCCCTTGCCACAGGAGCTTGGGTTTATAGGGTTACACCCACCACAGTTGCTCCCGAGTCACTCCCACTCCTTTGTGTGCTTATCTGTAACTTCCCTGTGCTCTCTTCCTCAACCAGGTCTATCACCTTTCCCCTAATCAGACTCGGTTAACTTGTAAGGTCAGGTCCTTCTAGGACACTGAACTCGTATTGTAAGTTAATATTGCCTTTCTCCTCTCCTTGTGTCTTTCGAATAGTTTACTTTAAAGCAATGTCCTTTTTGTATGGACAAAGAAAGACAGTTGTTAATATGCTTTTGTAACATGGGAGTTAACTGACTCCGGATAATTTCATTCCCGGGCATCTGCTTTCTCAATTTAAGCCTCAGCTGCCCTTACTTCCTAGCACCCCAAAAGCAGGGTCCCGATGAGGGACTGGATGGGCCCAGGGCGAGCTGTGAGCTACCCTGGCATCAATATGGGCCAGGCCAAAGCGCCATAATACTTAACTACAAGTTAATATGGTCATGGACAAATTCTGTCATGATCCGAAGAGTAACAACTGGATTAGGACCCTGCTAGGGATAGGAAAGACTAATCTGGCCTGAGCACTGTAGTCTGAGATGTAGAGAGAGATGGCCCCAGGAGAGCCATCTTATAAGCTTAATGTATTTCTTAGTGTGTCCCTACAAAATGACTAATATTAAGAAGTAGAATTGAGATGAATGTTTAAGTGGTTGTTGGACTAATGGAAGGAGAAACGCGCCCTTGGGTGGTATTTCGCCCTTTGGTGGGTCATCTTGCTGGATGAGAGTTTGTCTTAGGAGAAGCTTCCCCTGAGGGAGGGACCTTACACCTGTCAATTGTATGACCACACCTATGTGTAATTGCTACCCCAACCCCTCATGCTTTGAGATGTAACTAAGGCAGTAGGAGAGTCAGGGAGAAGGATCGAGGAGAACGGAGGAGGACGGGGGGCGGGGGGGGGGGGGAATAGGAGAATCGAGACTAGACAGGAGTAAACAGCAGCTGATACCAACCAGCCTGGCCCTCGTTTCCTCCTTCGTCCGCCCATTACCATCGGCCGTCCCAGGTGGGGGAAGCAGCACGAGACCACCGGGAGACCACCAGGAGACCACCAAACGCAGGCGGCAAAAGAGCACTGAAGCTTTGTATTCATTTTTTGAATACACAAGCTCCCACCCATGACAAAATATATATTTTGAGTAAACACCTCTAAGGGTTCAAACAGCGCTAAGTGCAACATAATGCCTAGAAAATGGGGGGCACTTTCAAATTTCACATTTGCCAGATTTTTTGTCTTCTGACATCTTTTCAGCTTCATAAAAAGTACCAGAGAAAGGAGAGGAGGGGCAGCACTGATGCAGGCAGGCAGGCAGGTAGGAAAGGCCCTTCCCCAAGTGGTGCAGTGAATTCCCGGGGAAGTCATAGCTCTGAAGTCGTGAAAACCAACCTTGCGGAACACAGGAGCTGAGGCGGGGTAAACCCCTCCCCTCTCTACAGCAGCAGCCCAGAGATGTACCTACAGAAACAAAAGTCAGGAAAGGAATTTCAGAGAAGACCATCCCCACTCCCAAACCCCCCCAACCTCCTTAGCAACTTAGCAACGGACTTTGACCTAGGGAGAAGCTCCACATGGGGGCAGGTTGGAGAAACCCTCTAAAGGCCACCTTGATCGTAGGAAGCGCGCATATGCTGCCCGAGCCCATGTGCTGCGTGTGCCCTGTGGCCGAGCACATGTGGTGCCCAAGCACATGTGTCGCCCGCATCTCCCCTCTTGAAATGTGGACTTTCATGCTTTCGTGTCTAATGCTGGGGTGTGTGTAGGGCTCTCTCTGCCCTTGGAGAAACCCACGTTGTCTCGAGTGCATCTCTGTCTCTCTGTCTTTCTCTGTCTCTCTCTTTGTCTCTGTCTCTCTCTGTTTCTCTCTGTCTCTCTCTGTCTCTCTGTCTGTCTCTGTCTCTCTCTCTGTCTCTCTGTCTCTCTGTCTCTCTGTCTCTCTGTCTCTCTCTCTCTCTCTCTGTCTCTCTGTCTCTCTGTCTCTCTGTCTCTCTGTCTCTCTCTCTCTCTCCCTCTCTCTCTCTCTCTCCCACTCCACACCTTCAAACCCCCTCCAAATAAAATCTACTTGCTTCACTGCTCGTATACTCCTGAAATTCATTTCTGCGAGGCAAGACAAGAACCCAGCAACCCTGGATCCCGGGTGGCAGAGGCAGATCCAGAGAAAGTGGCCGTCTCTGTCCTCCCTGCTTCCCATGAGCCACCGCTGGGGCCCACCGGCATCAGAACTAGGAAGACAGGGGTCTGCAAGGGCCGCCATTCCGCGCTGCCATGCCGGGGCTACAGGGAGCTGTGGGTTCCACGGCAGCAGGCTCGGAAGGACGCCCAGAGAGGAACGAGAGAGTGACTGACTCAGAGAGAGGATGCAGTCAGGGGCCACGGGACAGCTCCTGAGACATCAGTGACTTCGCTCAGTGGAGATGCCTTTCTCACTCCCGGCCGGCGGCTGGACAAGGTCAGACCCTGTGGGTCATTTGTTAGTGGGAACAAGTCCAAGGGGGGGTGTGCAGGGGGGACCTGCTGAGAGCTGGGGGAAGGGCGTGAGGCGGAGAAAGTCTCCAAGAAGAGGTGCAGGTCTACGGTTTGGGGAACTGCATTTGAGACTGAGTTCGAGTGCCAGGAACGAAGCCCGAGTGTGTGGGAGCTGTTTCTTCCGGAACAGCTGCTGGACGACAGTGCCGGGAACAACACGCCCGGCAGAGACACTTCCACTGACAGGCGTGTCCTGGGGCTGCCGAGGAGGGGATCATCCTCACTAATTAAATGTATTATAGCAAAATGGGCTTGTCCTGGGAGTGAGTGTAAAGGAGATAATTGAGGTGCCTAGCTGTCAGTGTCACCTCCACTAGGGAGGTGACAGAGACCGTAATTAACAGGACTTGGGCGCTGGCCTTATTGAGTGTGTTTAAGGCTCCGGTGATTAAGGGTGTGGAGTGAAAGCCTGTAAGAAAAGGTGTGTGAGCCTGTTACCGCCACCATTCCCAGGACAGAGCAGTTACACAAAAGGGGAATGCTTTGCTTGCTGGGGTTTTTTTCCTCCCACTTTTATCGAGGCTCCATGATTTATATCTTGTTAACTTTCTGTGGACGGGGAATGTTTTACATGACGGCCTCTCAGTATCTGTATTGCAGACCATAATGCCCCAAAGTAGAGAGAGAGTATGGGGGACATTGTCTGCCATAGAGGCGGGGGAGGGTGGGAAAGGGAGGGATACTAGGGACATTGGTGGTGGGGAATGTGCACTGGTGGAGGGATGGGGGTTTGATCGTTGTAAGATTGAAACACAAACATGAAAGCTTGTAACTGTAGCTCACGGCGATTCAATAATAACACTGTAGCACTGTAGTCCCGTTGTTCATCGATTTGCTCGAGCAGGCACCAGCAACGTCTCCATTGTGAGACTTGTTGTTACTGTTTTTGGCATATTGAATATGCCACGGGGAGCTTGCCAGGCTCTGCCGTGTGGGCGGGATACTCTCCGTAGCTTGCCGGGCTCTTTGAGAGGGACGGGGGAATCAAACCCTGGTCGGCCATGTGCAGCCCGGGTATGCCCTACCTGCTGTGCTATCGCTCCAGCCGAGTCCTATCCTCTATCTATGCAAACAATCTATGCAAATTCTCCCCATCAAATGTTCATCTCTGCAAATGATCGACCACACTTATGTCCTTACCTACCCCCCCCCCTCGATGGTCTATAAGTGTGCTGGCAGCTCCGAACTGAATGGGCCATTTTCTCCCTCTGGCTGGGGTCCTGTCTCCCCACCTCCCTGCTGGGGAAGACGGAGGCGGCTCTGGGCCACCAAACGTCACTGCAGTCGCTGAACCCCCACGTGCTTCGTGAACTCACACTTTTCCTTTCTCTTCTACTTTCCAAGAAACTTTCCCACTTCCCAACTCTGAGCCTGAGCCTCTCTATCACTCAACATTTTCATTCTTGAACATATCGAAGAACCTGGCACTCGTAGGCAAACACAGATACCCGATGCTCCTACATCATTTGCATCAGGACCCAGATGGTCCCCCAGGCTTCCTACCTGAGCACAGAGCCAAGAGCAAACCCTCAGCACCGCCATGTACAGCCCATAAAACACACACACATGCACACGCACACGCACACACACACTCTAAATAAATCACCTTTTTTAAAAAAATCATTGATGGGTAACAGATTCAGAGCATGTAAAAAACATTCAAGACTACATGAGTGTCAGTGTGAAAATGCTAAGCCTCGTTGTTTCTTACTGATCACTGTCATCCCATTGCTCATCGATTTGCTCAAGCGGGCGCCAGTAACGTCTCCATGGTGAGACTTGTTTTTTTGTCGTTGTTTGTTTGTTTGTTTTTTCCATGGTGAGACTTGTTGTTACTGTTTTTGGCATATCGAATACGCCACGGGGAGCTTGCCAGGCTCTGCCGTGCGGGCAGGATACTCTCGGTAGCTTACCGAGCTTTCTGAAAGGGATGGAAGAATCAAACCCAGGTCAGTGGCATGCAAGGCAAATGCCCTACCCACTGTGCTATAATACGTCATAGAGGAGAAAAATGAAATTTCACATTGTCCCTTTATTTTCAAATCCAGCATTCAAGACTACTAATGCCTGCCTACTTATTTTGAGTTCTGTGAAGTTGGTTTGGGAACTGGTGAAATGCCTATAAAATACGGACACAGATGAGGGTAGCACTACAGTATATTATTTGGGGGCTGGGGGGATGGCTCCCAAAATGTACTCAAGAGGTCCCAGGGAACACACTTGGTGATAGTTAAGGATCTATACAGCCTCGAAGATCAAACTTGGGTACATGCATATGCAAAAAATGCACCCTTGACCCCTGAGGTACCTCCCTGACCCCCAAAATAATCTATTAACTTCTTTGGGAAGGCTTAGGTCTTGAGTTCGAGCGACCATCTGACACCACTAGAATATTGAGAGCAGATCCACAATGTACAGTTACGTAGAATCTGTGTTTAACTCTGTGATCTCAGCAAATCTATACCGAAACGTGGACTAATCAGTCCAACATGACTGATTGCAAATCCCAATGAACAAAGGTCCTAAGGGACAAAAGAATAAGGGGTAGATGCCCTAACTGAGAAAGAAAAACAACCCAGGGCAATAGCCTGTACCTGAAAAGTATCTCTAAGGTGTGGTACTGGGAAGCAAAGGAACAGGATATTTGTACTAGATGCTAGTTAACCCAATTTCACAATCCTGTGTTTACAATGCTGAAAAAGGAGGGGCCAGAGTTCTAGGAAGAAACTATTTTGACAACCTCTCACAACCTTACTGCTAAGACACCTTATTGGACCTCACAGCCCAAAGTTATCAAAGCCTAAAAACAAATCCCTAGATCCGCTCCTAGCAAAAAACTAAGCTATTTGGGGACTGAAAAATAATAGTATTTACTCCTTGCAGGCATAAGGATCTAGAAGCTATAAAGTCACATCTTATAGTTAAGCGGCTGACCCGGGTTCGATTCCTCTGTCCCTCTCGGAAAGCCCGGCAAGCTACCAAGAGTATCCCGCCCACCCGGCAGAATCTGGCAAGCTACTCGTGGCATGTTCGATGTGCCAAAAATAGTAACAACAAGTCTCACAATGGAGACGTTACTGGTGCCCACTCGAGCAAAAGTTTCATAGTGATACCATTATTAAATATAATTGATTTGGTATGGAGAAACCAATGACCTTTTAAAATGTTCCTTTTGAGTTTGAGCACAGATGGGGTCAATGGTGGTGCTACCTAGTCAGAGTGCTTGTGTTGGGTTGTGTTCTTTTCTATTGGTGGGTGCGAACAAGTTATGACGCAGACATGGCATGGTGACGGTGACTGAGTGAAGGGTGGAGAGGGGTGGAAGGCCAATAACAGTGAGGAAGACACGGTGGAGTTCCTCCCGGGTGGATTCGTCAGTGGCCACAAAGAGAGATCATTCAGTGGCCGACTGGTTGAAAGCCTCCATAACTCAGAATAAGCAGAACCCACGCTAGTGATGCTATTAACACAATTATAAGGAGTCGCTTAGAGGGCTACAGAGTTTGGATTTGTTTGTTTGCACCACCATCCTGTTAGTTAGAAGATATGATTCCTGCACCTTCTCATCTCATGCAAGACTGGCAGAGGCTACCAGTGGCTACTAGGGTGAATACGGTAGAGAGGACTGCAGGTAAGTACCCACAGACTCCTTTACTGTCCGAGGATGGATGTCTACATCAAATTGAAAATTCTGAAGCTGACCGTATTACGTAAAGTGCTAATGCTAGAAATGTTACTGAGCAATTATATACTTCGAAATAAGTGCTCATTTCAGGGTTTTGAGATTCCGCTTGAGACCATTATTTCTTGTCCTGAATAAATGAGTACAGATGCAGGAATTAAGTGGCTGAATCAGTTGCATATGAGGTCATGGTTCTTAACATAATGTGAGTTGGTAGATTGCTTCTGAAAAACGTTGAAAGTGGTTGTTATAATGGGCGAATCTGTTTAAATAAATTAATGCAAAAGAGATGAGTCAATTAATTACTTTTATCTGGAAATGCACCAAATCATTGATTCCTCTGACCATGTAAAATTAAGGATTAGGGGTGGCACCGGCCCCGCCTGCCACCAAGATGTGATCATGCGGCCTCTCCGTAGCTGCATGAACGTGACTCCAGATGCCAGCTACATTTTTCGGCATGGGCAGCTCCTCACAGAATGTCTCAGACTGAGAACTAAGCCACAGCCCCATGCCCGCCCAGGAGGGGAAAGGTATTTCTCTCTCTCGCCTCTTCCTAGCTGAGGGTGAAGGGCGTGTTGACCGCCATATTATGACGACCACAGATGGGGTTTACAAGCTTGCAATGATCCAATACCTGGAAGAAATCTCCCTGGACTTAGTTGCTAAAGTACAGAAATCCAAAACCGCGCAACCTCATATCTCTTCACAACAGGTCTGACTCTAGTGGGGAACTCCTAATAATAATAGTGAGGTTTGTGTTGAAATATTGAATGTAACCAAAATAAATAGAAAGTGAAGTGAAATTTATCAGTTACAAGGCGGGTGGGGGGCAGGATGGGAGGTGTACTTTTTTTTTTTGGTGGTGGGATATGGGCACCGGTGAAGGGATGGTTGTTTCAGCATTGTATAACTGAGACTTAAGCCTGAAAGCATTGTAATTTTCTACATAGTGATTCAATTAAAAAAATTATTAAAAAAATTAAGGATTAATTCTATACTTTAAAGGTTTGAAAAAACATTTTTATTATAACTAGGGGCACAAATGGCCAGTTCTTTATATGTGTTCATGATAAATAGAAGGTTTCATTGTATTATGAGACTCAGAATCAAATGTTCTTATTAAGCAATATTCACAGTCTTTCTGACCCCGGGTGATTTTGAAGGGCTGGAGGGAGGCAGAACAAGACGCTGTGACAGGCTGCGCTCCAGCAAAACAAGCAGTAACCTAAGATTCTGTCTCGCAAAGACCAGTGTTCCTGTTTCCCCAAAAGTTTGTGGTCAGAGTTACTAGAAAGGCACCCCCCACCCAGTCCCATTAATCAGCAAGCAACATGCCCTGTTGTCCTCTCTGTAGCCTGTTACTGGAAAACCCACAAAGCATAACTGTTGGCTCCTGCGAACTATGCTTCTGTGATCAAAGTTGGCACCTGCTAGCTGTGCTGATGTGATCAAGGATACAGAAGCCTGCTGAAATAAGGGCTCGGGGTCACTGGGTTGGATGAGACTTGGACCCTAGCTCGAGCCAGCAGTAACGGTCCTTTGCTTTGGCAGGTTCTCCCGTGTGGAAGTGCTCTCTCTGGGAGTGGGAAACCCTAAACCTGGGTACAGCAATTTGGGAGTGAAGTGACCAAAGCAGAAGGGGCGGACGAGAGGCATGTGAGTTTTCTCATCTGTAACATCGTTAATGTGTCATGTGTATTTGCCTTGTGTGGGACAAGAACTGTGTTCACGCCTGTAGAACCACAGTAATATTAGATGCGGAGAATGATATTACTGCAGTCTCCGGTGAGATTGGTTGTAGTTCAAGCCGAGCTGCCGAGAGGAGTTTGTGTTTGTAGGCCACAGGCCGTGATAGCTCAACTGTGAGTTCTGCCTCTGTTGGCTTTGTTCGATGATGTGTGGCAGTGAGAGATTCCGACTGCTGTGGCTGGCGTGTGATTTCATAGTGAGGGTTGGGCTGTGTGTAACTACAATCCCTAAGGCAGTGTGGCAAGTAGAAAAATCTGCACTGAGTGATGGAACTAATTACAATTAAACCTCAGAAGGGTAGTCTGAATGGAGGGTATGCCATGCAATCTATTAGTGGGTTTAGTATTATTGTCAGTGTCATTCATGTCATAGCCACCTAGTTAAAGGGAAACTGATGCACTCACTAAGGATTTGGGAGTGGGGAGGGGAAGGGGAGGTTGTACAATGGGAAAGGACAGTGGTGAGGCACTCAGGCCTTTGTCATTGTTTGCAGAAACGCCAGAGCAGAGAGAGACTTTTACTATGAATGCAGCTATTCATGTGAGTCAGAGGACCTAGTTGGATCAGGAGTTGGGTGATATTTAATATCAATATTGAATTATGCAATTGAATGAGCCTCGGAAATTTTAAGATGAATGACACAGAGTAGATAGAATCTTACTAGTGTTTGCAATAGGAAGTTAAGGCCAATTTAATCAGTTAATCATTGCATTTCATCATTTTTTTCACTCAGTAAGTATGGTAACCAGAGTTGGAACAAGTGTAGTTTTACACAGAGACTCATAGCAAGGTAGAAAAGTTAATAACTACATGGGCTGGAGCGATAGCACAGCAGGTAGGGCGTTTGCCTTGCACTCGGCCAACCTGGGTTCGATTCCCAGCATCCCATATGGTCCCCTGAGCACCGCCAGGAGTAATTCCTGAGTGCAGAGCCAGGAGTAAGCCCTGAGCATAGCTGGGTGTGGCCCAAAAGAGCAAAAAAAAAGTTAATAACTACAAATGTTTACAATAAAATTAGTATTGGGATATTAATACTTTTCCAGAATGGTAAATTTTATTTTAATTTTTAGTAAAATGAAATAAGCAAGTGGTCCTGACAAATCGCTTATGAAATGTGGAGTCAACGTGGGCATTGGATTGGACCCAATCTGAGATTTACTCTGGATGCCACCCCCTGCCTGGCGTCTTCTCCAGCGGGAACCTGGGGGCCGGTGCCCCCGCCCTGCCAGCCTGTCCCTCCCCACTCCGCTGGCAGTGTATGCGGTCACTGGTTACGTGGCTGCCTCCCCATGCCCCAGTCAAGTCACGCTGTCACTCTGTGCAGCTGGCCTGCTTGTCCAGTGAGGCTGCCCCCACGGGCAGAGGATGGCTGTGGGGAGCCCACCCCCAACACGACAGCGCCCCACTTTCTTCCCTCTATCCAGAAGGAACTGCTCGTTTAGCTCGGGAGCCAAGTGGTGACTGCCAGCTGAGATAAAGACATTCTCGGAATCACCAGCCTGCCCAGAGGGAAAGACGGGACTTACCGTCTCTCTGGCACTGGGAAGTCACCAGGCTGTGTCCCACGCTTCCTCTCCTCTGCCCCATGCAGATAACAGGAGGCCAGACCCAGCTCACCAGTCCCAGCGTCTCTGTTCGTTTTTCCCGCCCTAGACAACTTAAAATCCCTCTGAGTCTTACCCTGGCCTCACTGGAGGTCCGTGGGGTCCGCCCAGGAGCACACCCCACTGAACTTCTCTTTCTTCACTTTCCTTATCTGTGTCCCATGCAGGGGGCAGGGTGATGTGTCACTATCTCATCAGCAGTCGCCGTTTGGCACTGAGCAAACCCTACAATAATGTCTTTGCAACGTTTTCTTGAGCACCCCTATTCTTTCTCATGTGATTTTTTTGAGGGGGGAGGGTTGGAGAATCACCAGTAGTGCTTAGGGCTTACTCCTGGCTCTGTTCTCAGGGGTCACTCCTGGCACTGCTCGGGGGACCACATTCGGTGCCAAGGATCAAACCAGGGTTGGCCACGTGCAAGGCAATTACCCGATCCATTCTACTGTCTCTCCAGCCCTCCCACGTGATTTTTAAGATCAGATTGTCATGTTTTATTTAAAAACATGTTGAAATTACACTGGAAATACAGCTAAATTTTAGAAGTATGAAAGTAGGTTTCCCAGACTTTAATATGTTATGTCTCTTTATTTCTTACTTTGTTCTTTAATTAATTTACCATTTTCTTTATAAACATTTCCTATATTTTCATAAAATAGCTATGGGTTTTGCTGCCATTGCTAAAGAAATTTTTTCATTGTGTATTTTCTAAATGTTAAAATAGCTATAGACTCCCAACACATTTCAAAAATAGCACAGGGAGGCCTCATTGGAACCAATCCTAAAGGAATTAGAGCTGGGCTCAGAATTAAAACTGCAAACTCCCTGCGGATTTGGGCTGTTAGAGACTGTAAAGAATGTTCTGTCTCCCCCAAAGCCTAAACAAGACAGATGAAGACTCAATCCTGCGTGGAGATCTTTAGATTAACAGATACAGTGACACATGCTTGCACAGAGAAATGTCCACGAGGGAATCACGGACCACTCTGACTGATGTCAGTGGGCCCCCGGGTGGTTCATGTGAAGTGGGGAGGAGAGAGACGGTCACTTTCTCCCCATCCGCCTCTGCCACCCGGGATGATTGTCGTCAGCAGGTTTCTGCCGGGTGTGTGTTGACCTCACACCCAGCGGGCTGAGCCACGGATGAACGCTTCTGCGTGTATTTAAGTGTTCACTCCCGCCATCTGCAAATATTTTCCCTTCCCAAAGGTGTGTTTCTTTCATTTTGCTTTTCCTTCCTTCTGCTTGTTTTCTGAGATCTCCCCCGAAACCGTCAGAGGCATGCGCCTTGTTCCTGAGGCGGGCAGGCAGATAGGGAAGGGCCGAGGGCAGTGGAGTCCCTGGAAAACAATGAAACCAATAGCGCTAAGGCTGCAGAAGTCCACCTGTGGCCACAGGCACTCAGGCCTGATGAGACCTTTCCCCGGTGCCAGAGCAGGCCAGAGGAGGCTGGACGCCTCAGAGACAAGTCTCAGCAGGAACAGAAACCAGGAAAGGAATTTCAAAGGCCATCCATCAACTGCTCCCAAATTTGCCCCTTGGCAACCTCCCTAGCATGACGCTTACCTAGGTAGTACACATTGGTTTGTCTGTTCTCCCTTGCCACAGGAGCTTGGGTTTATAGGGTTACACCCACCACAGTCGATTCCCCAGTCACTCCCACTCCTTTGTGTGCTTATCTGTAACTTCTCTGTGCTCTCTTCCTCAACCAGGTCTATCACCTTTCCCCCTGATCAGACCCTGTTAATCTGTAAGGTCAGATCTTCTAGGACACTGAACTCATATTGTAAGTTAGTATTGCCTTTCTCCTCTCCTTGTGTCTTTTGAATAGCTTACTTTAAAGCAATGTCCTATTTGTAAAGATACAGGAAGACAGTTAATGCTATGCTTTTCTAACTTGGGAGTTAATTGACTCCGAATGATATTCACTCCTGGGCATCTGCTTTCCCAGCTTAAGCCTCAGTTGCCCTTAGTTCCTCGAATCCTAAAAGCAGGACGAGGAACTGGATGGACCCAGGGCAAGCTGTGAGCAACCCTGGCATCTAAATAGGCCAGGCCAAAGTGCCACAATACTTAACTAGAAGTCAAGAGCATGGCCATGGACAAATGCTGTCATGATCCAAAAGTAACGATGAGATTAGGAACTAGGAACCTGCTAGAGATAGGAAAGACTAATCTGGCCTGAGCACTGTAGTCTGAGATCTATGGCGAGATGTCCCCAGGAGAGCCACCCTATAAGCTTAATGTATCTCTTACTGTGTCTATACAAAATGACTAATATTATGAATGCTTATATGTTTGTTGGACTAAGGAGAGGAGAAATACACCCATAGTTGAAATTTCAGTCTTGGGAGAGCCATCTTGCTAGATGAGCATCTGTCCTAAAAGAAGCTTCCCCTGAGGGAAGGACTTTACCTATGTTGATTGTATGACCACAGCTGTGTGTACGCCCCAGCCCCTCATGATTTGGGATATAACTAGGACTGTAAGAGTGGGCTTTTGGGGGGGAGGGACAGAATGAGAAGGAGAAGGAAGTAGCATGGGGGAGGGAGAAGCAGGAGGAGAATCAGAGGAGAATGGAGATGAGAATGGAATAAACTGCAACTGAGACCCACCAGCCTGGCCCTCGTTCCTTCCTTCATACACCATGGGGAGTTTGCCAGGCTCTCCCATGTGGGCAGAAAACTCTCGGTAGCTTGCCAGGTTCTCCCAGAGGGAGAACTAGGCTATAAGATATCGCTTCCGGGAGCTTGCTTTTAAGTCTCTGGATGTTGGCAGTTGATGGGATTATACCAGGGACAGTCCCTGGGTGTGACCGCCTAGCTACTGGAAAATGGGGAATCTGGGTGAAAGAGGCCCAGTCCCGATCCAAGCAGGCTTGAAGGTCTCAGCCCCGGGTCCCACACACCTGGGTTCCTCTGCCGGTTCCTTCATGAGTGAGGCTTGTCCGAACGTGTGGAGAGGGGCCTGAGCATGGCTGTGGCTGGGCTCCGGAGGTCTTCGGCCACTGGGAGCTCTGCTTGGGGTGGGGAGGGAAGCTGGAGCCCATCCCCTCCAAGGGGCCCCGGGGAAGACAGCCAGGCGTGCGAGCAAGAGACTCTCGCAAATATACAGGTAGCAAGCCCCACATGGGGCAGGTTGGAAAGACCCTATAAATGGCAACTTGCACAAAGGCTGCTGTGCCCGCGGGCTGTGGCTGAGCATGGGGTGCTCAGATACGTGTGTCCCTGCAGGGCCCCTCCTGAAATGTGCACTTCTGGGGCAGGCAGGCAGGTAGGGAAAGACCCTTGTGGCAACAGAATTCCCGGGAAGTAATGGACCCAACTATCTCGAAGGCTGTCGGGACCCGCCTTGTGGACACAGGCACTAAGGCCTCACAAGGCCTTTACCGGGGGCCAGCCTCGGGCCCTGAGGAGGCTGGACCCCTACCTAGAGAAAGCTGAGCACGTTATATTCTCTCTCTTCCTCTCCTTCCCTCCCTGCTGCTGCCTAACCAGATTGTTAGGATGAGTCCCCGGAGACTGACCCAGAAACAGGTAGGACTACAGACCCCATGAAAATGGGCTGCTCGTGTGTCCAGTTGGTCTGGAAAGGGTTAACACCTCTGTCTTTAGCTGCGTTTAGCCCTAACCTAACTCCTGGAGTAACCGAGAAGCAGTCTTCCCTTTCTCACAGATCCCAGGCCTTTCAAATTTGGACATTCTCACATCCCCCTAAGGTGCAGGGTCTGGAACCTGTCTTGGCCTTGCATTCCTCTCCAGAGGTTGCAACCATCTGGCTTGTGGACATGACAGAACAATGTATGCCTTGACGTCTGGATTTTTTCTTATAACTCCTTTTTTTCTCTGATTGATGACTTCGAGACTCTGCGTCACTCCAGTCCAAAGAGTCTCTTGCCCCCGCGCCTGGCTTCCACCGGGGCCCCTTGGAGGGGGTGGATTGAGTTTCCCTCCCCACCCTGAGCAGAGCCCCAGTAGCCGAAGACCTACAGAACCCAGCCACAGCCATGCTCAAGGCTCCTCTCCACACGTTCGGGCAAGCCTCACGCATGAAGGAACCAGCAGAGGAACCCAGGTGTGCGGGACCCGGGGCTGAGACCGCCAAGGCTGCTTGGATCGGGACTGGGCCTCTTCTGCCCAGATCCCCCATTTTCCAGTAACTAGCCGGTCACACCCAGGGACTGCCCCGGTGCTGTGTAATCCCACCAACGGCCAACATCCAGAGACTATAAAACCAAGCTCCTGGCAGCACGTGGCTGCTTTGCAGCCGCACGACATCTTATAGCCTAGTTCTCCCTCTCAGAGAACCTAGCAAGCTTCCTTCCTACACGGGAGAGCCTGGCAAGCTCCCTATGGCGTATTCATATGCCAAATACAGTATCAATGCTGTCTCGCTCGTCTCATTCCCCTGACCCTGAAAGAGCCTCCAATGTGGCACCGTTGGGAAGGATGAGTAAAGAGAGGCTGCTAAAATCTCAGGGCTAGGACAAATGGAGACGTTACTGAGACCGCTTTGAGAAAATCGAGGATCAGTGGATGACAGTGATCGTGATAGTGATCGTAATCGTGATAGTGATAGTGATAGTGATAGTGATAGTGATAGTGATAGTGATAGTGATGGCTTCACTGCATTGAGCCCATTCCTCGATTTTCTCAAACAAGGTGGATGCTTCTCCGGCTCCACTCCTCGTCTGCTTGGCTGCGAGGTCTCCGTGCTGGGCTGACGTGCAGTTCTGTGTCTGCTTCCCTGATCTCGTCCTTGACGCGGTGCCAAGCAAGGCTGTTCTCTCTCCAGCCCTCCGCTCTCCGGAGTAGAATCTCACTGCAGGGAGGGCTCCTGGCTCGGACTTCCTCTTGGTCTGGGGGGTCCTCACCCTGACTCCCCCAGAGTGGCAGGAGCTGGGGTGGACACGCTGGCCACAGATGGTCTGCCCCAGCCGCTTCATCACCGGGACCAGAGGGTAAAGACAGTAGGACTGGGAATATCTAACACCGCGGCCGACGGTGACACTCCACTGCGGAACCCACCTTCCCGCGGAAATTTAAGGGGATGATGTCTGATGAGCCTGAGATTTATTTTTTAGTTTCTTAAAAATGAACTTGGAGGGCTGGAGTGATAGCACAGTGGCTGGGGCATTTGCCTTCCACACGGCCAACCCGGGTTTGATCCCCAGCACCCCCATATATTCCCCTGAGCACCACCAGGAGTAAATCCTGAGTGCAGAGCCAGGAGGAACCCCCCTGAGCATTGCCGGGTATGACCCAAAAAGAGAAAGAAAGAAAGAAAGAAAGAAAGAAAGAAAGAAAGAAAGAAAGAAAGAAAGAAAGAAAGAAAGAAAGAAAGAAAGAAAGAAAGAAAGAAAGAAAGAAAGAAAGAAAGAAAGAAGAAAGAAAAGAAAGAAAAGAAAGAAAGAAAGAAAGAAAGAAAGAAAGAAAGAAAGAAAGAAAGAGAGAAAGAGAGAAAAGAAGGAAGGAAGGAAGGAAGGAAGGAAGGAAGGAAGGAAGGAAGGAAGGAAGGAAGGAAGGAAGGAAGGAAGGAAGGAAGGAAGGAAGGAAGGAAGGAGGAAAGAGAGAGAGAGGGAGGGAGGGAGG